>NW_024750018.1:0-15525 GCF_018991925.1 Homarus americanus | reverse complement strand
TGCTACCTCTGCGCCACCAGGACAATAAAAGCAGTCCTAGACTCAACTATATTTCACACAAAGCCTGTTCAACGACCTTATGGCGCCGTGAGCTTCTAATGGGGACCACCCGTGCCGCTTAGGTGATCAGAGCAACGTTTTACCAAATCCGGCTTGGAAACACGAGGATCCATATATATTTCATTAGCCCAATAAAGCATGCGGACTTCTACATATAATCAACACCTCACCCCACCAGGATTCAAACCCACGATCTTATAATTGTGACCGGGGAACGCTACCTCTGGGCCACCAGGACAATAAAAGCAGTCCTAGACTCTGCTATATTTCACACAAAGCCAGTTCAACGAGCTTATGGCGCTGTGAACCTCTAATGGGGACCACCCGTGCCGCATAGGTGATCAGAGCAACGTTTTACCAAATCCGGCTTCGATACACGAGGATCCATATATATTTCATTAGCCCAATAACGCACGCAGACTTCTACATATAATCAACACCTCACCCCACCAGGATTCGAACCCACGATCTTATAATTGTGACCGAGGAACGCTACCTATGGGCCACCAGGACACTATAAGCAGTCCTAGACTCTGTTATATTTCACATAAAGCCTGTTCAACGAGCTTATGGCACCGTGAGCTTCTAATGGGGACCACCCGTGCCGCTTAGGTGATCAGAGCAACGTTTTACCAAATCCGGCTTGGAAACACGAGGATCCATATATATTTCATTAGCCCAATAATGCATGCGGACTTCTATATATAATCAACACCTCACCCCACGATGATTGGAACCCACGATCTTATAATTGTGACCGGGGAACGCTACCTCTGGGCAACCAGGACAATAAATGCAGTCCTAGACTCTACTATATTTCACACAAAGGCTTTTCAACGACCTTATGGTGCCATGAACCTCTAATGGGGACCACCCGTGCCGCTTAGGTGATAACAGCAACGTTTTACCAAATCCGGCTTGGAAACACGAGGATCCATATATATTTCATTAGACCAATAGAGTAGGCGGACTTCTACATATAATCAGCACCTCACCCCACCAGGATTTGAACCCACGATCTTATAAATGTGACCGAGGAACGCTACCTCTGGGCAGCCAGGACAATAAAAGCAGTCCTAGACTCTACCATATTTCACACAAAGCCTGTTCTACGAGCTTATGGCGGTGTGAACCTCTAATGGGGACCACATGTGCCGCTTAGGAGATCAGAGCAACGTTTTACCAAATCCGGCTTGGAAACGCGAGGATCCATATATATTTCATTAGCCCAATAAAGCACGCGGACTTCTACACAAAATCAACACCTCACCCCACCAGGAATTAAACCCACGATCATATAATTGTGACCGGGGAACGCTATCTCTGGGCCTCCAGGAAAATAAAAGCAGTCCTAGACTCTGCTATATTTCACACAAAGCCTGTTCAGCGAGCTTATGTCGCCGTGAACCTCTAATGGGGACCACCCGTGCCGCTTAGGTGATCAGAGCAACGTTTTACCAAATGCGGTTTCAAAACACGAGGGTCCATATATATTTCATTAGCCCAATAAAGCACGCGGACTTCTACATATAATCAACACCTAAACCCACCAGAATTCAAACCCACGATCTTATAATTGTGAAAAAGGAACGATACCTATGGGCCACCAGGACACTATAAGCAGTTCTAGACTCATCTATATTTCACACAAAGCCTGTTCAACGACCTTATGGCGCCATGAACCTCTAATGCAGACCACCCGTGCCGCTTAGGTGATTAGAGTAACGTTTAACCAAATGCAGCTTCGAAACCCGAGGATCCATATACATTTCATTAGCCCAATAAAGCACGCAGACTTCTGCATATAATCAACGCCTCACCCCACCAGGATTTAAACCCACGATCTTATAATTGTGAAAGGGGAACGCTACCTCTGGGCCACCAGGAAAATAAAAGCAGTCCTAGACTCTGCTATATTTCACACAAAGCCTGTTCAACGAGCTTATGGCTCCGTGAACCTCTAATGGGGACCACGCGTGCCGCTTAGGTGATGAGAGCAACGTTTTACCAAATGCGGCTTCAAAACACGAGGGTCCATATATATTTCATTAGCCCAATATAGCACGCGGACTTCTACATATAATCAACGCCTCACCCCACCAGGATTCAAACCCACGATCTTATAATTATGACCGGGGAACGCTACCTCTGAGCCTCCAGGAAAATAAAAGCAGTCCTAGACTCTGCTATATTTCACACAAAGCCTGTTCAACGAGCTTATGGCGCTGTGAACCTCTAATAGGGACCATCCGTGCCGCTTAGGTGATCAAAGCAACGTTTTACCAAATCTGGCTTCGATACACGAGGATCCATATATATTTCATTAGCCCAATAAAGCACGCGCACTTCTACATATAATCAACACCTCACCCCACTAGGATTCGAACCCACGATCTTATAATTGTGACCGAGGAACGCTACCTATGGGCCACCAGGACACTATAAGCAGTCCTAGACTCTGTTATATTTCATATAAAGCCTGTTCAACGAGCTTATGGCACCGTGAACCACTATAGGGGATCACCCGTGCCGCTTAGGTGATAAGAGCAACGTTTTACCAAATCCGGCTTGGAAACACGAGGATCCATATATATTTCATTAGCCCAATAATGCATGCGGACTTCTATATATAATCAACACCTCACCCCACGAGGATTGGAACCCACGATCTTATAATTGTGACCGGGAAACGCTACCTCTGGGCAACCAGGACAATAAATGCAGTCCTAGACTCTACTATATTTCACACAAAGGCTGTTCAACGACCTTATGGTGCCATGAACCTCTAATGGGGACCACCCGTGCCGCTTAGGTGATAAGAGCAACGTTTTACCAAATCCGGCTTGGAAACACGAGGATCCATATATATTTCATTAGCCCAATAGAGTAGGCGGACTTCTACATATAATCAGCACCTCACCCCACCAGGATTTGAACCCACGATCTTATAAATGTGACCGGGGAACGCTACCTCTGGGCAACCAGGACAATAAAAGCAGTCCTAGACTCTACCATATTTCACACAAAGCCTGTTCAACGAGCTTATGGCGGTGTGAACCTCTAATGGGGACCACATGTGCGCTTAGGAGATCAGAGCAACGTTTTACCAAATCCGGCTTGGAAACGCGAGGATCCATATATATTTAATTAGCCCAATAAAGCACGCGGACTTCTACATAAAATCAACACCTCACCCCACCAGGATTTAAACCCACGAACATATAATTGTGACCGGGGAACGCTATCTCTGGGCCTCCAGGAAAATAAAAGCAGTCCTAGACTCTGCTATATTTCACACAAAGCCTGTTCAGCGAGCTTATGTCACCGTGAACCTCTAATGGGGACCACCCGTGCCGCTTAGGTGATCAGAGCAACGTTTTACCAAATGCGGTTTCAAAACACGAGGGTCCATATATATTTCATTAGCCCAATAAAGCACGCGGACTTCTACATATAATCAACACCTAAACCCACCAGGATTCAAACCCACGATCTTATAATTGTGAAAAAGGAACGATACCTATGGGCCACCAGGACACTATAAGCAGTTCTAGACTCATCTACATTTCACACAAAGCCTGTTCAACGACCTTATGGCGCCATGAACCTCTAATGCAGACCACCCGTGCCGCTTAGGTGATTAGAGTAACGTTTAACCAAATGCGGCTTCGAAACCCGAGGATCCATATACATTTCATTAGCCCAATAAAGCACGCAGACTTCTGCATATAATCAACGCCTCACCCCACCAGGATTTAAACCAACGATCTTATAATTGTGAAAGGGGAACGCTACCTCTGGGCCACCAGGAAAATAAAAGCAGTCCTAGACTCTGCTATATTTCACACAAAGCCTGTTCAACGAGCTTATGGCTCCGTGAACCTCTAATGGGGACCACGCGTGACGCTTAGGTGATGAGAGCAACGTTTTACCAAATGCGGCTTCAAAACACGAGGGTCCATATATATTTCATTAGCCCAATAAGAGCACGCGGACTTCTACATATAATCAACACCTCACCCCACCAGGATTCAAACCCACGATCTTATAATTGTGACCGGGGCATGCTACCTTTGGGCCACCAAAACAATAAAAGCAGTCCTAGACTTTACTATATTTCACACAAAGCCTGTTCAACGACCTAATGGCGCCATGAACCTCTAATGGGGACACCCGTGCCGCTTAGGTGATCAGAACAACGTTTTACCAAATCCGGCTTCGAAACACGTGGATCCATATATATTTCATTAGCCCAATAAAGCACGCGGACTTCTACATATAATCAACACCTCACCCCACCAGGATTTGAACCCACGATCTTATAATTGTGACGGGTATTTACCTTTGGGCCACCAGGACAATAAAAAGCAGTCTAGACTCTACTATATTTCACACAAAGCCTGTTCAACGACCTTATGGCGCATGAACCTCTAATGCGAAGACCACCCGTGCCGCTTAGGTGATTAGAGTAACGTTTAACCAAATGCAGCTTCGAAACCCGAGGATCCATATACATTTCATTAGCCCAATAAAGCACGCAGACTTCTGCATATAATCAACGCCTCACGCCACCAGGATTTGAAGCCGATCTTCTAATTGTGACCGGGGAACGCTACCTCTGGGCCACCAGGAAAATAAAAGCAGTCCTAGACTCTGCTATATTTCACACAAAGCCTGTTCAACGACCTTATGGCGCCATGAACCTCTAATAGGGACCACCCGTCCCGCTTAGGTGATCAGAGCAACGTTTTACCAAATCCGGCTCGAAACACGAGGATCCATATATATTTCATTAGCCCAATAAAGTACCCAGACTTCTACATATAATCAACACCTCACCCCACCAGGATTTGAAACCACGATCTTATAATTGTGAAAGGGGAACGCTACCTCTGGGCCACCAGGAAAATAATAGCAGTCCTAGACTATGCTATATTTCACACAAACCCTGTTCAACGAGCTTATGGCGCCGTGAACCTCTAATGGGGACCACCCGTGCCGCTTAGGTGATCAGAGCAACGTTTTACCAAATGCGGCTTCAAAACACGAGGGTCCATATATATTTCATTAGCCCAATAAAGCACGCGGACTTCTACATATAATCAACACCTCACCCCACAAAGGATTCAAACCCACGATCTTATAATTGTGACCGGGGTATGCTACCTCTGGGCCACCAGGACAATAAAAGAAGTCCGAGACTCTACTATATTTCACACAAAGCCTGTTCAACGACCTTATGGCGCCATGAACCTCTAATGGGGACCACCCGTCCCGCTTAGGTGATCAGAGTAACGTTTTACCAAATCCGGCTCGAAACACGTGGATCCATATATATTTCATTAGCCCAATACAGCACGCGGACTTCTACATAAAATCAACACCACACCCCACCAGGATTCAATCCCAAAATCTTATAATTGTGATTAGGGAATGCTACCTGTGGACCACCAGGACACTCAAAGCAGTCCTAGACTCTGTTATATTTCACACAAAGCCTGTTCAACGAGCTTATGGCGCCGTGAACCTCTAATGGGGACCACACGTGCCGCTTGGTGACCAGAGCAACGTCTTACCAAATCCGGCAACGAAACACGAGGATCCAAATATATTTCTTTAGCCCAATAAAGCATGCGGACTTCTACATAAAATCACCACCTCACCCCACCAAGATTCAAACCCAAAATCTTATAATTGTGACCAGGGAATGCTACCTGTGGACCACCAGGACACTAAAAGCAGTCCTAGACTCTACTATATTTCACACGAAGCCTGTTCAACGACCTTATGGCGTCATGAACCTCTAATGGGGACCATCTGTGCCGCTTAGGTGATAAGAGCAACATTTTACCAAATCCGGCTTGGAAACACGAGGATCCATATATATTTCATTAGCCCAATAATGCATGCGGACTTCTACATATAATCAACACCTCATCCCACCAGGATTTGAACCCACGATCTTATAATTGTGACTGGGGAACGTTACCTCTGGGCAACCAGGACAATAAAAGCAGTCCTAGACTCTACCATATTTCACACAAAGCCTGTTCAACGACCTTATGGCGCCATGAACCTTTAATGGGGACCACCCGTGCCGCTTAGGTGACCAGAGCAACGTTTTACCAAATCCGGCTTCGAAAAACGAGGATCCATATATATTTCAATAGCCCAAAAATGCATGCAGACTTCTACATATAATCAACACCTCACCCCACCAGGATTTGAACCCACTATCTTATAATTGTGAACGGGGGACGCTACCTCTGGGCCACCAGGACAATAAAACCATTCCTAGACTCTGCTATATTTCACACAAAGCCTGTTCAACGACCTTATGGCGCCATGAACCTCTAATTGGACCACCCGTGCGGCTTTGGTGATCAGAGCAACGTTTTACCAAATCCGGCTTGGAAACACGAGGATCCATATATATTTTATTAGCCCAATAAAGCACTCGGACTTCTACATATAATCAACACCTCACCCCACCAGGATTTGAACACACGATCTTATAATTGTGACCGGGGAACGCTACCTCTGGGCCACCAGGACAATAAAAGCAGTCCTAGACTCTGCTATATTTCACACAAAGCGTGTTCAACGAGCTTATGGCACTGTGAACCTCTAATGGGGACCACCCGTGCCGCTTAGGTGATCAGACCACCGTTTTTCCAAATGCGGCGTCGAAACAAGGAGGATTCATATATATTTCATTAGCCCAATAAAGCACGCGGACTTCTACATATAATCAACACCTCACCCCACCAGGATTTGAACCCACGAACTTATAATTGTGACCGGGGAACGCTACCTCTGGGCCACCAGGACAATAAAAGCAGTCCTAAACTCTGCTATATTTCACACAAAGCCTGTTCAGCGAGCTTATGGCGCCGTGAACCTCTATAGGGGACCACCCGTGCCGCTGAGGTGATCAGAGCAACGTTTTACCAAATCCGGTTTCGAAACACGAGGATCCATATATCTTTCATTAGCCCAATAAAGCATGCGGACTTCTACATATAATCAACACCTCACCCCACCAGGATTCAAACCCACGATCTTATAATTGAGACCGGGGTATGCTACCTCTGGGCCACCAGGACAATAAAAGCAGTCCAAGTCTCTACTATATTTCACAAAAAGCCTGTTCAACGACCTTATGGCTCCATGAACCTCTAATAGGGACCACCTGTGCCGCTTAGGTGATCAGAGCAACGTTTTACCAAATCCGGCTTCGAAACACGAGGATCCATATATATTTCATTAGCCCAATAAAGCACGCGGGCTTCTACATATAATCAACACCTCACCCCACCAGAATTCGAACCCACGATCTTATAATTGTGACCGGGGAAGGCTGCCTCTGGGCTACCAGGACAATAAAAGAAGTCCTTGACTCTGCTATATTTCACACAAAGCCTGTTCAACGAGCTTATGACGGTGTGAACCTCTAATGGGGACCACCCGTGCCGCTTAGGTGATCAGAGCAACGTTTTACCAAATCCGGCTTCGAAACACGTGGATCCATATATATTTCATTAGCCCAATAAAGCACGCGGACTTCTACATATAATCAAAACCTCACCCCACCAGGATTTGAACCCACGATCTTATAATTGTGACCGTGGAACGCTACCTCTGGGACACTAGGACAATAAAAGCAGTCCTAGACTCTGCTATATTTCAGACAAGGCCTGTGCAACGAGCTTATGGCGACGTGAACCTCTAATGGGGACGACCCATGCCTCTTAGGTGATCAGAGCAACGTTTTACTAAATGCGGCTTCGAAACTCGAGGATCCATATATATTTCATTATCTAAGCAGTTAAATGGACTTCTACATATAATCAACACCTCACCCAAACTGAGATCCAAAACCCACGATCTTATAATTCGTGGACTGGGGAACGCCACCTCTGGCCAATTAGACAATAAAAGCAGTCCTAAACCTCTGCTATATTTTATACAAAGCCTGTTCAACGAGCTTATGGCGCTTGTGAACCACTATAGGAGACCACCGCAAGCCGCTGGGTGAGGGTGATCAGGACAACGTGTTACCAAATCCGGCTTGGAAACACGAGGATCCATATATATTTCATTTGCCCAATAAAGCACGCGGAACTCTACATATAATCAAGAACCTCACCCAACCAGGATTTGTACCCACGATCTTATAATTGTGACCGGAGAAAGCTACCTCTGGGCCACCAGGACAATAAAAGCAGTCCTAGACTCTGCTATATTTTACACAAAGCCTGTTTAACGATCTAATGGCGCCGTGAACCTCTAATGGGGACCACCCGTGCCGCTTAGATGATCAGAGCAACGTTTTACTAAATCCAAGCCAAACACGAGATCAAGATATTTCATGTTTCTCCAATAGCACTCGACTTCTAAGCATATAGTTCCAACACTCCTTACCCAAATCCAGGATTCAAACTCACGATCTTATAATTGTGACCGGGGAACGCTACCCTGGGGCCACAATTAGACAATAAAGCAGTCCCAAAATTTCCGCTATATTTCACACAAAGCTCCGTTCAACTGAGCTTATGGCGCTGTGAACCACTATAGAGACCACCGCGCCGCCAGAGGGTGATCAGAGCAACGTTTTACCAAATGCGGCTTCGAACATCGAGGATCCATATATATTTCATTAGCCCAATAAAAGCAATAATGGACTTCTACATATAATCAACACCTCACCCCACCAGGATTTGAACCCACGATCTTATAATTGTGACCTGGGAACGCTACCTCTTGGCAACCAGGACAATAAAAGCAGTCCTAGACTCTACTATATTTCACACAAAGCCTGTTCAACGATCTTATAGCGCCATGAACCTCTGATGGGGACCACCCGTGCCGCTTAGGTGATAAGAGCAACGTTTTCCAAAATCCGGTTTGGAAACACGAGAATCCATATATATTTCATTAGCCCAATAAAGTACCCGGACTTCTACATATAATCAACACCTCACCCCACCAGGATTTGAAACCACGATCTTATAATTGTGACCGGGGAACGCTACCTCTTGGCAACCAGGACAATAAAAGCAGTCCTAGACACTACTATATTTCACACAAAGCTTGTTCAACGATATTATAGCGCCATGAACCTCTGATGGGGACCACCCGTGCCGCTTAGGTGATAAGAGCAACGTTTTCCAAAATCCGGTTTGGAAACACGAGGATCCATATATATTTCATTAGCCCAATAAAGTACCCGGACTTCTACATATAATCAACACCTCACCCCACCAGGATTCAGACCCACGATCTTATAATTGTGACCGAGGTATGCTACCTCTGGGCCACCAGGACAATAAAAGCAGTCCTAGACTCTACTATATTTCACACAAACCCTGTTCAACGACCTTATGGCGCCATGAAACTCTAATGGGGACCACCCGTGCCGCTTAGGTGATCAGAGCAACGTTTTACCAATTCCGGCTCGAAACACGAGGATCAAAATATATTTCATTAGCCCAATAAAGCACTCAGACTTCTACATATAATCAACACCTCACCCCACCAGGATTCAAACCCACGATCTTATATTGTGACCGGGGAACGCTACCTCTGGGCCACCAGGACAATAAAAGCAGTCCTAGACTCTGCTATATTTCACACAAAGCCTGTTCAACGAGCTTATGGCGCTGTGAACCACTATAGGAGACCACCCGTGCCGCTTAGGTGATCAGAGCAACTTTTTACCAAATGCGGCTTCGAAACACGAGGATCCATATATATTTCATTAGCCCAATAAAGCACACGGACTTCTAAATATAATCAACACCTCACCCCACCAGGATTTGAACCCACGATCTTATAATTGTGACCGAGGAATGCTACCTCTGGGCAACCAGGACAATAAAAGCAGTCCTAGACTCTACCATATTTCACACAAAGCCTGTTCAACGACCTTATGGCGCCATGAACCTCTAATGGGGACCACGTGTGCCGCTTAGGTGATGAGAGCAACGTTTTACCAAATGCGGCTTCAAAACACGAGGATCAATATATATTTCATAAGCCCAATAAAGCACTCGGACTTCAACATATAATCAACACTTCACCCAACCAGGATTCAAACCGACGATCTTATAATTGTGACCGGGGAACGCTACCTCTGGGCCACCAGGACAATAAAAGCAGTCCTAAACTCTGCTAAATTTCACACAAAGCCTGTTCAACGAGCTTATGGCGCTGTGAACCACTATAGGAGACCACCCTTGCCGCGTAGGTGATCAGAGCAACGTTTTACCAAGTGCGGCTTCGAAACACGAGGATCCATATATATTTCATTAGCCCAATAAAGCACGCGGACTTCTTCATATAATCAACACCTCACCCCACCAGGATTTGAACCCACGATCTTATAATTGTGACCGGGGGACGCTACTTCTGGGCCACCAGGAACAATAAAAGCAGTCCTAGACTCTGCTATTTTTCACACAAAGCCTGTTGAACGAGCTTAAGGCACCGTAAACCTCTAATGAGGACCACCGTGCCGCTTAGGTGATCAGAGCAACGTTTTACCAAATGCAGCTTCGAAACACGAGGATCAATACATATTTCATAAGCCCACAAAGCACCCCGGACTTCTACATATAATCAACACCTCACCCAACCAGGATTCAAACCCACGATCTTATAATTGTGACCGGGGAACGCTACCTCTGGGCCACCAGGACAATAAAAGTAGTCCTAAACTCTGCTATATTTTACACAAAGCCTGTTCAACGAGCTTATGGCGCTGTGAACCACTATAGGAGACCACCCGTGCCGTGTAGGTGATCAGAGCAACGTTTTACCAAATGCGGCTTCGAAACACGAGGATCCATATATATTTCATTAGCCCAATAAAGCACACGGACTTCTACATATAATCAACACCTCACCCCACCAGGATTTGAAACCACGATCTTATAATTGTCACCGGGGAACGCTACCTCTTGGCAACCAGGACAATAAAAGCTGTCCTAGACTCTACTATATTTCACACAAAGCCTGTTCAACGACCTTATGGCGCCATTAACCTCTAATGGGGACCACCCGTGCCGCTTAGGTGATGAGAGTAACGTTTAACCAAATGCGGCTTTGAAACCCGAGGATCCATATATATTTCATTAGCCCAATAAAGCACACAGACTTCTGCATATAAACAACGCCTCACCCCACCAGGATTTAAACCCACGATCTTATAATTGTGAAAGGGGAACGCTACCTCTGGGCCACCAGGACAATAAAAGCAGTCCTAGACTCTGCTATATTTCACACAAAGCCTGTTCAACGAGCTTATGGGTCCGTGAACCTCTAATGGGGACCACGCGTGCCGCTTAGGTGATCAGAGCAACGTTTTACCAAATGCGGCTTCAAAACACGAGGGTCCATATATATTTCATTAGCCCAATAAAGCACGCGGACTTCTACATATAATCAACACCTCACCCCACCAGGATTTGAAACCACGATCTTATAATTGTCACCGGGGAACGCTACCTCTTGGCAACCAGGACAATAAAAGCAGTCCTAGACTCTACTATATTTCACACAAAGCCTGTTCAACGACCTTATGGCGCCATGAACCTCTAATAGGGACCACCCGTCCCGCTTAGGTGATCAGAGCAACGTTTTACCAAATCCGGCTCGAAACACGAGGATCCATATATATTTCATTAGCCCAATAAAGTACCCAGACTTCTACATATAATCAACACGTCACCCCACCAGGATTTGAAACCACGATCTTATAATTGTCACCAGAGAACGCTACCTCTTGGCAACCAGGACAATAAAAGCAGTCCTAGACTCTACTATATTTCACACAAAGCCTGTTCAACGACCTTATGGCGCCATGAACCTCTAATGGGGACCACCCGTGCCGCTTAGGTGATCAGAGCAACGTTTTACCAAATCCGGCTGAGAAACACGAGGATCCATATATATTTTATTAGCCCAATAAAGCACTCGGACTTCTACATATAATCAACACCTCACCCCACCAGGATTCAAACCCACGATCTTATAATTGTGACCGGGTTATGCTACCTCTGGGCCACTAGGACAATAAAAGCAGTCCTAGACTCTGCTATATTTCACACAAAGCCTGTTCAACGAGCTTATGGCGCTGTGTACAACTATAGGGGACCACCCGTGCCGCTTAGGTGATCAGAGCAACGTTTTAACAAATGAGGCGTCGAAACAAGGAGGATCCATATATATTTCATTAGCCCAATAAAGCACGCGGACTTCTACATATAATCAACACCTCACCCCACCAGGATTTGAACCCACGATCTTATAATTGTGACCGGGGAAAGCTACCTCTGGGCCACCAGGACAATAAAAGCAGTCCTAAACTCTGGTATATTTCACACAAAGGCTGTTCAACGAGCTTATGGCGCCATGAACCTCTAATGGGGACAACCCGTGCCGCTTAGGTGATCAGAGTAACGTTTTTCCAAATCCGGCTTCGAAACACGTGGATCAATATATATTTCATTAGCCCAATAAAGCAAGCGGAATTCTACATATAATCAACACCTCACCCCACCAGGATTCAAACCCACGATCTTATATTGTGACCGGGGAACGCTACCTCTGGGCCACCAGGACAATAAAAGCAGTCCTAGACTCTGCTATATTTCACACAAAGCCTGTTCAACGAGCTTATGGCGCTGTGAACCACTATAGGAGACCACCCGTGCCGCTTAGGTGATCAGAGCAACATTTTACCAAATGCGGCTTCGAAACACGAGGATCCATATATATTTCATTAGCCCAATAAAGCACACGGACTTCTACATATAATCAACACCTCACCCCACCAGATTTGAACCCACGATCTTATAATTGTGACCGGGGAACGCTACCTCTGGGCAACCAGGACAATAAAAGCAGTCCCAGACTCTACCATATTTCACACAAAGCCTGTTCAACGACCTTATGGCGCCATGAACCTCTAATGGGGACCACGCGTGCCGCTTAGGTGATGAGAGCAACGTTTTACCAAATGCGGCTTCAAAACACGAGGATCAATATATATTTCATAAGCCCAATAAAGCACTCGGACTTCTACATATAATCAACACCTCACCCAACCAGGATTCAAACCCACTATCTTATAATTGTGACCGGGGAACGCTACCTCTGGGCCACCAGGACAATAAAAGCAGTCCTAAACTCTGCTATATTTTACACAAAGCCTGTTCAACGAGCTTATGGCGCTGTGAACCACTATAGGAGACCACCCGTGCCGCGTAGGTGATCAGAGCAACGTTTTACCAAATGCGGCTTCAAAACACGAGGATCCATATATATTTCATTAGCCCAATAAAGCACACGGACTTCTACATATATTCAACACCTCACCCCCCCAGGATTTGAACCCACGATCTTATAATTGTGACCGGGGAAAGCTACCTCTGGGCCACCAGGACAATAAAAGCAGTCCTAGACTCTGGTATATTTCACACAAAGCCTGTTCAACGAGCTTATGGCGCCGTGAACCTCTAATGCGGACCACCCGTGCCGCTTGGGTGATCAGAGCAACGTTTTCCCAAATGTGGCTTCGAAACACGAGGATCCATATATATTTCATTAGCCCAATAAAGCACGCGGACTTCTTTATATAATCAACACCTCACCCCACCAGGATTCGAACCCACGATCTTATAATTGTGACTGTGGAACACTACCTCTGAGCCACCAGGACACTATAAACAGTCCTAGACTCTGTTATATTTCACACAAAGCCTGTTCAACGAGCTTATGGCGCTGTGAACCACTATAGAGGACCACCCGTGTCAGCTAGAGGTGATAAGAGCAACGTTTTCCAAAATCCGGTTTGGAAACACGAGGATCCATATATATTTCATTAGCCCAATAAAGTACCCGGACTTCTACATATAATCAACACCTCACCCCACCAGGATTTGAAACCACGATCTTATAATTGTGACCGGGGAACGCTACCTCTTGGCAACCAGGACAATAAAAGCAGTCCTAGACTCTACTATATTTCACACAAAGCCTGTTCAACGATCTTATAGCGCCATGAACCTCTGATGAGGACCACCCGTGCCGCTTAGGTGATAAGAGCAACGTTTTCCAAAATCCGGTTTGGAATCACGAGGATCCATATATATTTCATTAGCCCAATAAAGTACCCGGACTTCTACATATAATCAACACCTCACCCCACCAGGATTCAGACCCACGATCTTATAATTGTGACCGAGGTATGCTACCTTTGGGCCACCAGGACAATAAAAGCAGTCCTAGACTCTGCTATATTTCACACAAAGCCTGTTCAACGAGCTTATGGCTCCGTGAACCTCTAATGGGGACCGTGCGTGCCGCTTAGGTGATCAGAGCAACGTTTTACCAAATGCGGCTTCAAAACACGAGGGTCCATATATATTTCATTAGCCCAATAAAGCACGCGGACTTCTACATATAATCAACACCTCACCCCACCAGGATTTGAAACCACGATCTTATAATTGTCACCGGGGAACGCTACCTTTTGGCAACCAGGACAATAAAAGCAGTCCTAGACTCTACTATATTTCACACAAAGCCTGTTCAACGACCTTATGGCGCCATGAACCTCTAATAGGGACCACCCGTCCCGCTTAGGTGATCAGAGCAACGTTTTACCAAATCCGGCTCGAAACACGAGGATCCATATATATTTCATTAGCCCAATAAAGTACCCAGAATTCTACATATAATCAACACCTCACCCCACCAGGATTTGAAACCACGATCTTATAATTGTCACCAGGGAACGCTACCTCTTGGCAACCAGGACAATAAAAGCAGTCCTAGACTCTACTATATTTCACACAAAGCCTGTTCAACGACCTTATGGCGCCATGAACCTCTAATGGGGACCACCCGTGCCGCTTAGGTGATCAGAGCAACGTTTTACCAAATCCGGCTTGGAAACACGAGGATCCATATATATTTTATTAGCCCAATAAAGCACTCGGACTTCTACATATAATCAACACCTCACCCCACCAGGATTCAAACCCACGATCTTATAATTGTGACCGGGTTATGCTACCTCTGGGCCACTAGGACAATAAAAGCAGTCCTAGACTCTGCTATATTTCACACAAAGCCTGTTCAACGAGCTTATGATGCTGTGAACCTCTAATGGGGATCATCTGTGCCGCTTAGGTGATCAGAGCAACGTTTTACCAAATCCGGCTTGGAAACGCGCAGGATCCATATATATTTCATTAGCCCAATAAAGCACGCTGACTTCTACATATAATCAACACCTCACCCCACCAGGATTTGAACCCACGATCTTATAATTGTGACCGGGGAACGCTACCTCTGGGCAACCAGGACAATAAAAGCAGTCCTAGACTCTACTATATTTCACACAAAGCCTGTTCAACGACCTTATGGCGCTATGAACCTCTAATGGGGACCACCCGT
>NW_024750017.1:0-16897 GCF_018991925.1 Homarus americanus | reverse complement strand
GAAGATTGTGAAGTGAGATGTAGTGAAGATTGTGAAGTGAGATGTAGTGAAGATTTTGAAGTGAGATGTAGTGAAGATTGTGAAGTGAGATGAAGTGAAGATTGTGAAGTGAGATGTAGTGAAGATTGTGAAGTGAGATATAGTGAAGATTGTGAAGTGAGATGTAGTGAAGATTTTGAAGTGAGATGTAGTGAAGATTGTGAAGTGAGATGAAGTGAAGATTGTGAAGTGAGATGTAGTGAAGATTGTGAAGTGAGATGTAGTGAAGATTGTGAAGTGAGATGTAGTGAAGATTGTGAAGTAAGAAGTGGTAAAGATTGTGAAGTAAGATGTGGTAAAGATTGTGATTGAGATGTAGTGAAGATTGTGAAGTGAGATGTAGTGAAGATTGTGAAGTGAGATGTAGTGAAGATTGTGAAGTGAGATGAAGTGAAGATTGTGAAGTGAGATGTAGTGAAGATTGTGGAGTGAGATGTAGTGAAGATTGTGAAGTGAGATGTAGTGAAGATTGCGAAGTAAGATTATAAAGTAAACTGTAGTAATTGAGGTTAAACGAACGCGGGTTATTCTGTAGTGTATCCGTGTCTTGTTAACGTGGAACCAACATGGCGGTGGTTCTCAATATAGATACGTTATTTTGCCGGGAATTTCTGTCAAAACGAAATATGAATCAACCATATTTAGCCTAAATTAACCTAGCGGCTTTATTATATATTCTAAGGTGTTTAAGTTGGATAGACCAGATCAGGTTAGGTAAAGTCAGGTTGGGTTAGGTTAGGTTAGTTTTGTTAATTTTGCCAGTTAGAGGCTAGTTTATTGTGCCCCCCATACTCATCCTGTGAGCGGTAGTGCAAAGAGATTACAAAGTGGTGTTAGATGAGGTAGGTGGTTAAGTTAAGTTTCAATAGGTTAAGTTAGATTACGTCAGGTTGGATTAAGTTAAGTTAGGTTAGGTAGGTAATAAGTAGATAGGTTACGGTCGGTAGGTGGGAAAGTTAGGTTTGATTAGGTTACCTTATGTCAGACGGGGAGGTTAGGTTCGATTATGTCAGGTTAGGTTCGATTATGTCAGGTTAGGTTCGATTATGTCAGGTTAGGTTAGATTACGTCAGGTTAGGTTAGATTATGTCAGGTTAGGTTAGATTATGTCAGGTTAGGTTAGATTATGTCAGGTTAGGTTAGATTATGTCAGGTTAGGTTAGATTATGTCAGGTTAGGTTAGATTATGTCAGGTTAGGTTAGATTATGTCAGGTTAGGTTAGATTATGTCAGGTTAGGTTAGATTATGTCAGGTTAGGTTAGATTATATCAGGTTAGGTTAGATAATGTCAGGTTAGGTTAGATTATGTCAGGTTTGGTTAGATTATGTCAGGTTAGGTAAGTAGGTGGAGGTGGGTAAAAAAGGTTAGGTTAGGTCGGTAGGTTTTAGTGTAGGAGCTTAAGTAATCCCGTAAAAATTTCATGTTAATTTTTGACACCATACATCGTAATAATTCTTATAAACTATGTTAAGGAACTGTGGTGTAATTTTTTCTGAACGGTTTATTATAAGTTTTATGCCATTAAAGAAGTTTTATCAAAGAGCGGCGTAATGAACCACAGACGTATTACCATTAACTCCTAAGTAACTTAAAACATGACTAATAACCTATGAACATGTAGTATTATATCATTACAATTTAACGTAATATATTATGAATGCTGTTATAATATCTTAAGTGTGTTACAAACATGGCTGCTCATATATGCCATCCTGTCTCTGGCAAAGAAGAGATTGCAGTCAGTAAAATTAATTGCTAATGACAAATACTGGAAATTAAACATATACTTATTACCATTATCTGAAAAGCTTAGAACCACCGTTTTATATTTATTAAAAGTTTGTAGTGTTATACATCATGTGTATACAAGTCACAAGTTATTATTAACGACATTGCTTCAGTCCTCGTCATCAGAGTCTTCTGTGTACAACAGATTCCTTCACCTTGTTTAGGCATTTCTCTTCATCTGCTTGACAGTTACACATCTCGGTGCATGTCATGCTATTCTTTCTGATTCTTTCTGTATGAACATGACAATGATCCACATTTCCTGACGCCACATCCACATTTAACAAGTTCTGTGATTGCTTCTGGAGCTGGTGGTTGGTCTGATATTACTAGTATGAAACAGTCATTGTCAATCTTCCAGCCATGCTCTAATTGTGAAAGCATTTCACTGTCTGCATCACAAGACCACAGAAGAGCTTGATACCTTCCTCTCAATATATGATACTTTAGAGTTGCTGCAGTCGCTGGTAGTTCTCCAGCTTCTGCCTGCGTTATCTTGAAGAGATGCCATCTAAGTTTTGACAGTTTAGTGAAAGTCATTCGTTGACAGTAGAGCTTAAATACAAATTCCTCTAGACCAATATACTGTACATGTCTGCTGGAGGGCATTTGGTCTACTCAGCATCTTGAATGCATCTAGGACTTTTGTGTTAGATTTCATCAAAGTGCTCCAACATGCTTTCTTTCCTTTGCCAACAAATTTTCCAATGCAGTCAGATCCTGTGAAGGCATGGAAACCTGTAAGGCTCTCTGCCCAATGTGTCGTCGCTCACCAGTTCCTGTTATCATACTTGTATTTTCTCCAAGTTGAGGTTGCTTTAATATGCCAAACACATCAGTGTCTGGTGACTTGATATGTACAGTGCTGCCCTTCTGTGATGCATATACTGTATGTCCTGCTTAAGTTCTATAACTTGTGATAGCAATTTGATGGTTGAAGTCTTATTTGCTGCTTTCCACGACAGTAGATTAACCTTGGACAGCTTTTCCCAGATGCTCAATGGACCAACAATACGTTCCTTGACAAAATTTTCATAATTTTGTCTTCCAACTTCATATGCACATAGATTGTCATATTTTGCATTTTCTGACATTACAGCTCCAAATAGACACGATTGACGGCAGCCACCAATACTTGTAGTCGCACATCAAAGATACACAGCTTGACACACAGAGAGCTCATAAGTGGCTTGCCTTTGTAATCTTATGAGTTTGATATTTTATGTAATGAACTTTGAATCTTGGAAAACCCAAATGGTAGTATATGATCTTTTATCACCTTTAGACACTCTGTGCGTCATGCCTCAAAGTGATTTTTTTTCTTTCTCGAGACAAATACGACTTTTATCCCATCAGAAAAAATATCACCATATTTTCTTAATCTACAGGTGCCAAGGTTTAAAATGATTGATGTGCTAAAAATTAACTTGAAATTTTTACGCGACCATGTATTGTTTGCTGGGTTTCTGAGAGAACTTGTCAATAAATAGCGCTCTGTATTGATAGCCGGCAGAGGTTTTAACGCCCATCATAAATCTTTATGTCCGTTTATTTTGTCCTAATTCTACATCAAGAGTGTTTTCATTTTTAAGTATCTTAAGTATCTTTTTTCCCCACTCCTAAGTATCTAAGTATGATTTATTTTCATTTATAAGTAACTAACCATATTTTTGTTTTCATTATAAAATGTGATTGATATAGACAACAGAAGTAAATATCAGCTGGAGGTCGTAAACGAAGCTGATGTGAAGTATTTTGACTCGCTGTTCCCACGAACTAATTGCTTCACTGGTTTATTCCGAAGAAATAAAACCGCCAACGAACCATCCGATTCAAATGTGTCTTAGGCGGATAATAGGGCGGTTAAATGGAATGAACCACTCGTGTACTGTGGTAGTTTTAAGGTAGGATAGGTTGGGTTGCTGGGATGGGTTAGGATTACTAATATGCAGGCATATTCTACGCATTTTATAGGTATCTTGCGTCTTTCTCTTTATTCCTTCTTTATCATGAGTATCTGTGCCTATTAATACACCACCTCGCAGGATAGTGGAAGTGGAATGGATAGTAACGAGATAATATTCTTCTTACATATACCTTAGCTTGATTACAGGTAACATCAGGTAGAAGTTACATGACTCTTAAGAGTTTTTCTCGACTTGGCTGATTCAACTGTAAGACTTGCTGTATTTATCCTTATTAAAATCCTCCACCTGTAAGACCATCCACTTGTAAGACCCTCCACCTGTAAGACCCTCCACTTGTAAGACTCTCCACTTGTAAAACCCTTTAGGGATTTGAAATACCTTCTCGTCTTGGCTCCACTAGTACTGTACACACCCTCTCTCGCCTTAGTTTACAGTAATGTTGAAGTATATAATGAAGACTCACAGCTCATGGGTTAGAAAAACAAAAGATGCTTGTTTTATTAATTTATTTATTTATTTATTTATTTATAGTTTATTTTAGAATCCCCGAAAGTTAGAACAAAATGGCTGACGGGACTCACAAGCGGGCGGTGTTTACAGTATGGACCAAGAATAAAAAATAAATGAAAAATAAAATAAATAAATCGTAAATTGGTGCATTGTTTCTCCAGGGGTAATTATAGAAGTACAAATGTTCTCCAGCAGTGGGTAACGATCATAGTCACGTATAGAGCTTCTGACGCAGGTAGATTGACATAGATGCATTACCTGGAGTTAGTGGGTTACAGGGGCCTCTTACACGATAATATTAAAGGTGTTTTTTCCTTCTGTTTGTGGCACTTGAGGTGTTTAGGTTAGGTTTAATTAAAATGGTTTAGTTATAATAGTTATATTACGATAAGTTAAGTTGAATTTAGAACTTTTGATTTATATATATCGTGTTTTAGATGGATTTGTTAGCTAATAAGTTTAATTTGGATAAGTTTAGTTTAATTTAGATCATTTGATTTTACAAGGTCGTATTATAATGACTGGGAACCATATAGAAACCTGTTAGAAGTAAATATTTCTACGGCAGTGAATGAGTAGGTCAATAAGTGGTGTATAGAGCTGCTGACGCAACTTAAACGGTATATACTGTACATTATATGTTATCAGAGCTTTCCTGTTGTGAGTAACCGCCTCCGTCAAAGTGTCTTAGTGGCTCATGTGAAGATTAGCCTCTAGTTTATTTAACCTCAAGATTAACTACACTGGCACTGCCTGACCTGACCTGACCTGACCTGGCCTGACCTGACCTGACCTGACCTACCCTACCCTACCCTACCCTACCCTACCCTACCCTAACCTACCCTAACTTAATCTAACCTAACTTAACTTCCCATGTAGCGTTAGGTTAATCATTAGTTGAAATAAGCTGGGAGGGTTAATCTTCATGTAATCTATCTTAATTAACAATTTTGGTCAGGTGAGGCCTTCTTTACCTTACTCGAGAGCAGGAGGAGGAGGACTTGCTAACGTCTACAGATCATCGTCAACCAAGGCAGATATTGAATACCTTTTGTTTACCTTCGTGGCTTAAGAACACATCTTAACACCATAAGACTATTCGCCTCAATGCAAAAATACAGTAATTGGTTATTGTATTCTAATAAAATTTACGGTGTATCTTTTGAACCAGATTTATTGTTTGACTTTTGTGAATGAGAAACTGGTTGAGGTGTATTGTGGTAAACATCCTTAAGAGCAGCTCTGTGTGTTCTTTCGACCTCAAAGTAACACAAAAGGTAGCCAATATCTCCCCTTGGTCAGTCACTTTATGTAGATGTCAATTGTGTCATTTTTCTAGACTTAGTGCTCCCTGGAGGAGAAAGTAAATACAATGTTGATTTATTTTGGTCACAACACACGCTAGTAGATTATTTTTTCCTATTTAACTAAATAATTAACACTATGTAGCTAACTAATTATATGACTCAAAGATGGTAACCAATATGGCGTCGATATTGTTCACATACTCTATGATTAATAGATGTATTGTCTGTTTAATTTTAGGGAAGAATTTAATTTATAAACTTTTGAGAATCTGGACACAGGAGTTTTGTCTTTGCGCGCGCGCGCGCGTGTGTGTGAGTGTGTGTGTGTGTGTGTGTGTGGTGATGATGATGATGACGGATACTTTCCTCTGCAGTGAAAAAATTATCTTGACATTGCAAAGTTTAACTGTAAGCCGAAGGAACGTTTGTAATGTGACTTATTATGTGAAATTGTAACTTGAAATTCTTTGTGAAAAAATATTTCCCTATAAAGTTTGGCAGTAAATGAAGTATTACATCAAGGTGTAACTTGTAGTTCCTTGTGGAGTAAATTACCTAAGTGGACGATACAGCTACTCCAGGGTGTAAGACCTAGAGTAGAAAGTCTTTAGACCTTACCTGAGGTTGAAAGACTCTTATAGTGGAACGTCTTAGGTATTGAAACTTTTATTACAGTAAATAAAATATAATCTACCTAAACATTCCTTCACCTGGCGACAACTAATGATACAGGTGGTGTAATAGCTCTTTAAAATTCCTCCGCTTGATATAATAATGACCACACATGAACTTATAATGTGCAATATCTTGATAACACATCAGCTGCAACATTACACATAGTCCAGTGTATGTGTAGTGAGGGACATCTACCTAAATGAGTTACAGAATGTGGAGTTGAGGCAAAAAAATGTTGGGACATGTTTGAGATCATCAGTTGAGCCAAACGTTTATACTCAATATTGTTTTAATGGCATTTTAGAGCGACCGAAAAATGTAAACAAAATGGCCGGCTAGGCTCGGGTGATCCACGAGTCCTCTTATGAAGGATCGACAATAAATGAAAACAAATCAGATTAATTTAAACACATTTCCAAGAGTATTAGATCCTGTAAAGAGAGAAAATTAATACTTGATATTTGTAGAAGCTTTTTTTTCGTCCGTTTTCGTCTTGGTTAAAACAATTGTGGTGGTGTTACCTGTTCCAAACGGTAGACATCAAGGAAATGGATCAAGACCTTAATACTCAAAGGTACACATGATGATTTGTTCCCAAGTCCGAGGATTTACTTCACAAAACAGATTAACTTTAGGACACAATGATGGCGAACAAAATAACATCAACATTGCGTACAGTACATATCTTGCTTTGACTCTTAACTCTTGTAATTTTTCGTAAAGTTAGTGAATGAAATTGAGATTCTGGGCATATTTTCTTGTTTTTCTTTCTAATCAAGTGTAAAGGAAGATGTACTGTTTATTGATGGATTTGGTGATGTCTTAATAGTGTATTAGTGTGTTAATATTACACAGGTTTGGTATAGTGGTGACGGTAATGTAGTGTAGTAAGATTTTAAAACATGGAGGTGAATTTGTCTTTTATGTTGAGGATTTAAGAACATAAGAACAGCTGAGGATTTAAGAACATAAGAACATAAGAAAATAAGGAGTCTGCAATAGGCCGGTTGGCCTGTGCATGACAGCTCCTGTCGAGAGTTACTACCACTCTCTATCATCCATGAATCTATCTAGCCTCCTTTTGAAACTTTCCAGAGTTCCCGCACTTACTACAAAGTTGCTAAGCTTGTTCCACTCGTCCACCGCCCTATTTGTGAACCAGTTTCTTCCTATCTCCCTCCTAAACCTAAACTTATCCAACTTGAATCCGTTGCTCTGAGTCCTATCCTGCTCGGATATTATAAGAACTTTATCTATATCCCCTATATTGATTCCTTTCACCCACTTAAATACTTCTATCATATCTCCCCGCACTCTTCGTCTTTCTAGGGAACGCAAGTTAAGTTTCTGTACCCTATCCTGATATGGAAGGTTTCTAAGTCGCGGAATCATTTTTGTCATTCTTCGCTGCACCGACTCTAGTGAATTTATATCCATTTTATAATAGGGGCACCAGAACTGAACCGCATAATCGAGGTGCGGCCTGATTTGTTAAAGGGAAGATCTGGTGGACGGGGATAATTGTCTGGTTGTGATGGACACGGCTCACCTAACCTAACCCAATCTAACCTAACCCAACCTAACCTAACCCAACCTAACCCAACCCAACCTAACCTAACCCCTATATATGTGTGAGATAAGGTTCTGATTCAAGAACAAGATGCACAAGTTCGAATCCAAATTGAGCTGTAGGGTTTGTTGACTAATTCGGGGCTTCACATTCATAAAACTCTCAAATGGGATACGACTAAACCCGAAGCCCCATCTTCCGTCGGTCGGTCGTTGGTGTCAGGTCAAAGTTCAGTTTGTAGTTCACCTCCTGTGATATGTGTCATTTATCGAAACGAAACATGAGGTTAACGTGAAAACAAAACCTCGAAGCAACACGTATAAACAGGGTCGAGTTTTCATCGGATTTTACGTCATGAAATTTTCCATCTTGAGAGAGAAAGAGAGAGAGAGAGAGAGAGAGAGAGAGAGAGAGAGAGAGAGATTGATTGATTGATTCCGATGCTGAAATTAACACTAAAATTTTATACTGTAATTGAGATAAATGCAGGGAAGGTTGGCGTATGGAATTATTGAAGGACGATCACAGAAATGTTTTACCTGTTTCCTGTGATGTAAGTCCAAAATGGTGTTAATTGTCATGGGTTTATACGTCCAAAATGTTCTTCATATCGTAGGTTTTTACATCCAAATATGCCATCCAAGTCCATATGTCCATTCATCCAGTTAGCTGTTTATCCATCCACCGATTCACCCACCTACCCATCTCTCATCCCATTCAGTCACCCATCTACCCATCTATCCTCCCATTCAGTCTCCCATCCATCCATCCATCCATCCATCCATCCATCCTTCCATCCATCACACGAGGAATAGAATGACCCACTTATAATTTTTCTCTTTCCTGCTGCACTAAGGATCAACCACCCAGAGTGGTATGGCTACCCTGAGTAAGTACACTCTGTATTCCTCCTTTACTCTATTGTGGGTGTAGGTGGTGGGTAGTGTGTGTTTGTGGGTGTAGAACGTGGAGAGTAGGTTTGTTTGTGGGTGTAGGGCGTGGATAGTAGGTTTGTTTGTGGATGTAGGGCGTGGATAGTAGGTTTGTTTGTGGGTGTAGGGCATGGATAGTAGGTTTGTTTGTGGGTGTAGGGCGTGGATAGTAGGTTTATTTGTGGGTGTGGGGCGTGGATAGTAGGTTTGTTTGTGGGTGTGGGGCGTGGATAGTAGGTTTGTTTGTGGGTGTGGGGCGTGGATAGTAGGTTTGTTTGTGGGTGTGGCGGATAGTAGGTTTGTTCAGGGGTGTAGGGCGTGATAGTAGGTTTGTTTCAGGGTGTAGGGCGTGGGATAGTAGGGTTTGTTTGTGGGTGTAGGGCGAATAGCAGGTTTTGTTTTGTGTGTAAGGGATAGTAGGTTTGTTTGTGGGTGTGGGGCATGTATAGTAGGTTTTGCTCAGGGTGTAGGGCGTGGATAGTAGGTTTGTTTGTGTAGGGTGATGGGTAGGTTTGTTTGTTGGTGTAGGGAGTGATAGTTGGTTTGTTTGTGGGTGTAGGGGCGTGATAGTAGGTTTGTTTGTGGTGTGGGGCGTGGGATAGTAGGTTTGTTTGTGGGTGTGGGGCATGGATGGTAGGTTTGTTTGTGGGTGTAGGGAGTGGATAGTAGGTTTCTTTGTGGGTGTAGGGAGTGGATAGTAGGTTTGTTTATGGGTGTGGGGCGTGGATAGTAGGTTTGTTTGTGGGTGTAGGGCGTGAATTGTAGGTTTGTTTGTGGGTGTAGGGCGTGGATAGTAGATTTGTTTGTGGGTGTAGAGCGTGGATAGTAGGTTTGTTTGTGGGTGTAGAGCGTGGATAGTAGGTTTGTTTGTGGGTGTAGGGCGTGGATAGTAGGTTTGTTTGTGGGTGTGGGGCGTGGATAGTAGGTTTGTTTGTGGGTGTGGGGCGTGGCTAGTAGGTTTGTTTGTGGGTGTAGGGCGTGGATAGTAGGTTTGTTTGTGGGTGTAGGGCGTGGATAGTAGGTTTGTTTGTGTGGGTGGGGCGGGATAGTAGGTTTGTTTGTGGGTGTAGGGGCGTGGATAGTAGGTTTGTTTGTGTGTAGGGAGTGGGATAGTAGGTTTGTTTGTGGGTGTAGGCGGATAGTGGGTTTGTTTGTGGGGTTTGGGCGTGGATAGTAGGTTTGTTTGTAAGTAGGGGCGTGGATAGTAGGTTTGTTTGTGGGTGTAAGGGCGTGGATAGTAGGTTTGTTTGTGGGTGTAGGGCGTGGATAGTAGGTTTGTTTGTGGGTGTAGGGCGTGGATAGTAGGTTTGTTTGTGGGTGTAGGGCGTGGATAGTAGGTTTGTTTGTGGGTGTAGGGCGTGGATAGTTGGTTTGTTTGGGGTGTAGGGCGGTTAGTAGGTTTGTTTGTGGGTGTAGGGCGTGGATAGTAGGTTTGTTTGTGGGTGTAGGCGTGGATAGTAGGTTTGTTTGTGGGTGTAGGGCGTGGATAGTAGGTATGTTTGTGGGTGTAGGGAGTGGATAGTAGGTTTGTTTGTGGGTGTAGGGCCGTGGATAGTAGGTTTGTTTGTGGGTGTAGGGCGTGGATAGTAGGTTTGTTTGTGGGTGTGGGGCGTGGATAGTAGGTTTGTTTGTGGGTGTGGGGCGTGGATAGTAGGTGTGTTTGTGGGTGTAGAGCGTGGATAGTAGGTATGTTTGTGGGTGTAGAGCGTGGATAGTTGGCATGTTTGTGGGTGTAGGGCGTGGATAGTAGGTATGTTTGTGGGTGTAGGGAGTGGATAGTAGGTGTGTTTGTGGGTGTTTGGGAGTGGATAGTAGGTATTTTTGTGGGTGTAGATACATACATTGTTAAGAGGAATAAATCAAAATGGGAAGAAGAATAAGATAAATATACTGATGATTAATGGTACAGGTGAGTTAATAAAATTTATATAAATAGATAAATACAGTAGATAGATAGATAGATAGATGTATGATTTTGTATACCGCAAGAGTAACTAAATATTCCTGTACCTGTATTTTCTTTCAGTTTCAAAATACACAGGATTATAAATATGAGTATGCACATTGCACATCAGGTGTTACAGTCAGTGGTAATATTTTGTAATACTCTTAAGTGATGAGGTAACAGAGGAAATAGACGGATATTAACGGAGAGTTTTTGTAGAATTAGACAGACATTCAGACAGTAAAACTTCTTCCCACAATACAAATTTTGACGGTGGAATTTATACACGAGAGTGTATGGATAATTATGATGAGCTGAATTATGACATCTACGTCTGATAATCCGTTGTTTAGAATGGATTATTATTATTTTTGTTGAGTTATTTAACAGTTCGAGAAAAGGTTTATTATGGTACTATGTCCTATTATCACACAAGGTCATAATTGAAGTAAAATAACCAATTATACTGTATTATTTTAGACAATACATAAGAACATAAGAACATAAGAATGGAGGAAACTGCAGCGGGCCTATTGGCCCATATTGGGCAGTCCCGTTTACACCCAACCCCTATTGCTCATATGAGCATCCAATCTATGTTTGAAGCAATTCAGCGTATTCGAGTTAATGATGATATTTGGTAACTTGTTTCATTCATCCACTACTCTGTTTCCAAACCAGTGTTTACCTATTTCACGCCTAAATCTAAATTTTTTTAATTTAAAACCATTGTTACGAGTTTGCTCCTGGTTGGATAGTTTGAGTACCTTTGTAATGTCACCTTTGTTTAGCCCTGCCTTCCACTTATACACCACTATCAGGTCGCCCCTCGCTCTACGTCTCTCAAGGGAGTGCAAATTAAGAAGCTTTAACCTGTCTCTATACTCAAGGTTCCTAATGCCCGGGATTAGTCTTGTCATTCTCCTCTGAATTCTTTCCAAGGATTCTATATCCATTCTGTAATACGGTGACCAGAACTGAACTGCGGAATCCAGGTGTGGTCTCACAAGAGCAAGATACAGTTTTAGGATGGCCTCGCTAGTCTTGTAACTAACACTCCTTTGTATGAACCCAAGTACTTTATTAGCCTTGTTACGAGCAAAAACACATTGTTTACTTGGCTTAAGGTTCCTACTTATCATTACTCCTAAATCTCTCTAGCAGTCGGATTTCTCTATGGCATCGTTGTTCATCTGGTATCTGGTTTCCCTGTTTACATCTCCTATACTGAGTACTTTACATTTGTAGACGTTGAATTCCATCTGCCATTTTTCAGACTATTCGAAAAATTTGTTTAGATCTTCCTGTAGTTTTGCCGAGTCCTCGTCAGATTTGATAACACTTCCTATTTTAGTGTCATCAGCAAATTTACTTATGTTGCTGTCAATGCCGATATCTATGTCGTTTATGTATATAATAAATAATAGTGGTCCAAGTACTGAGCCTTGGTGAACTCCACTTGTGACGTTGCTCCAATGGGACTAAGTGCCGTTAATGCTCATTCGCTGTTTCCTGTCCTGTAACCACGCCCTAATCCATTTAAGGATGTCACCTTTGATGCCATGAGCTTCTACCTTTCTAATTAGTCTTTCGTGGGGGACTCTGTCGAAGGCATTGCTAAAGTCGAGATAAACCACATCATAATTGTGCCCCTCGTCCACCGATTCGAAAACTGATGAAAAGAATGTTAATAGATTAGTTAGGCAAGAACGTCCGCTTGTGAAGCCATGCTGGGAATCATTGATCAATCGGTGCTTCTCCAGGTGATTTCGAATAGAGTTTGAAATGATTGCTTCCAGTAATTTGCCTACTATTGATGTTAGACTGATTGGGCGGTAGTTAGAGGATAGTGATCTATCCCACTTCTTGAAAATCGGTATTACATTCGCTATCCTCCAGGATTCTGGTACTACACCTGTTTTTAATGACATGTTAAACAACTTTGCTGAGGGCATACTAAACTCTTCCTTACATTCCTTTAATACTCTGGCAAATATCTCATCGGGACCAGGTGACTTATTAGGCTTTAGTTTGTCTATTTGCTTACTAACATCGTTACTAGTCACTACTATCTCACTTAATTTGTTTTCTTCACTATCTCTGAATAGAGTCGGTGCCTCGGGTATTCCCTGGACATGCTGGATAATATACCATCTACTTAAGGAGGTGATGTAGGTAAGGTAGATTGATAAAACATTAATTTACTCAGTTTTTTCTTAGTATCGGATTTTTATTTTTTAGTTTTTTTTCTGACAATTTATAATGCAAGCAGCGTTCACATGTTGTCAACCGCCCCCAAGTGTACAAGAAGTTTGGACTGTAACTGTACCGTCAATAAATGGCTGTAACTGTACCGTCAATAAGTGGCTCTGTATTCTGAACACGGGGATCTCTACAGTATAACCTACGAGTATAACTGTGGTGAAAGAACTGCTTCCCCGCATTATGTTGAGGAAGATTCGTATACAAACTTTTTGCCCTGACTTCGTAGTAAAAAAAATCTTAGGCAAAATATATTGAATTTATTTTTAATGTTTATTTATTTATTGTTGTCGTTGGTATTTTTTTTTTTACCGGGATGTGTGTTATATTCACGAAAATGGAGTCAAGACAAATGTTGGACACGTTGATGTGAAGTAACACAGTAAATGATGTTGTTTGTGTTGCTGTGTTATTTATTTATTGTGTTTCTTATTCTTTTCTGTTTATTTTGTTTTATTTAGTTTTATTGTAGTAATTGTTATTCTTTTTTTTATTCTTACTTATTTTCATTTTACTGTTTATTCGTTTTCTTATTTTCATTTTATTGTTCAATAATTTTCCATTCATTCTTATTTATTTATCGCGTTGGTGTATTTCATTTATTTGCTATTCTCTTAGGTATTTCACATTTGCATTAATTAATCTTCAAATCATTGGTTGCTATTTTTATCATACTAGTTTAATGTTCACCTCAGCAGTCAACTGGCTTATGTCTAAACAATGTCTACCACTGTTTTAGCCAGACTTAGTTATGAGACTTGTAATTCAGTATCCATTACGTACCGTTTATCAGTGTAATTTGTGGTAATGGACTGCCCAATGTAATTATATATATTGTCTTACTGAAAAAAATGCGGTGTAACCAAGATTAAGTTTTATAGAGTTTGTATTTAAGGATTATTCTCCTATACTTCTCTTAGATTCTGAATATATTTTTGTTTTATTATTTCAGTGTATTGTAATGTGTAGTTAGTTACACTATAGATATATAATAATTGCTTTAAGTTTGGTTGGGAGTGTGGAAGGTGTTGTGGTGTGTGATGTACAGGTGTGTACAGGTGGTGGTTACACCTGACTTCGAGGCAGGTGTGTATAGGTGCCAGATACACCTATGGTTACAACACAGGTGTATCCGGCAGCAGTAGTAACAAAGGGGCTATATGGGCTCCGGCGGCCATGTCGTGACACCGGCCGGCAGAATCCCCCGGTGAAAAAGGGAAACAAGATGGCCGTCCCCCATTCAATATGTAAACAACTCGACCTGAAATGTTGTTTATTGGACATTTTTCTCATTAGGGAGTCGAACCCTTGTTTTGAGTTGGTGTTCAACTACCGTGGCTGACGGCCATCACCTGTGATTCAACTGGTAGAATTAAGTGTAATAATAATAATAATAATAATAATAATAATAATAATAATAATAATAATAATAATAATTAACGGTTTATTGAAAGAGCTTGGCAGCCAGAAGGCTGAAAATATACAGTTACATATTTGGGGAATGGGTTTCGAATTACAAATAATATACAAGTAACATAAGTGATACAAATAAGATATATAATAACTAGATGGGGAAAAGCTCAAACTACAGTGCATTTCAACATAGTGACAGTGCAAGAAGTAGTATTTACTGGGAGTGAATACACTGGTTTATTACAAGTTATTGATAATTTTTACAATGGTTGGGACTGGGCTGTTCTTATAGCGATCAGTTCGTGCACTTATGGGCTGGATGCGGTTGTGGTGTCAAACAGCAATTCTCGGGCTAGGGATCTCAGGTGGTAGTAGGAGCCGGTGTCGAGGATGGTGTAGAAGCTTCTTAGCAAATTTGCAGATGTGGTCGTGGTGATGGTCAGTGAGAGTCGAAAGGGTCAGTGTGTTGAGCGCTTCTTGATATGTGGAGTAGGAAGGGGAGAGAATAATCTTGCATGCCCTCTTTTGCACTTTTACTAGGTGGGCATCTTATCAAATGAACCCCTGTCCTAATGGGCCCTAGTCCTAATGGGCCCCAGTCCTATTGGGTCCCAGTTTTAATGGGCCCCAATTCTAATTGGTCACATTTCCAATGGTTCTCAGTCCTAATGAGCCTCAGTCCAAAGATACCACAGGCCTAATGGTTCCAGTCTTAATAGACCTCAGTCTTAATGAGTCCCAATCCTGACGGCTCTCAATACTAATGGGCCTCAGTCCTAATAGTTTAAGGTTGGGACCCATTAAGACTGGCTTCTATTTACCTTACAAGCACTGTGTTCTACCGTGTCATCCCGTGTGTGTGTGATTTCCCGTGTCAGGTGGTATAATACGCAGGTGAGTGGCTGCCAGGTAGGGTGGGTGAGGGTGGGCACCTTGATGCAGGAGAAGGTGAGTTCCTGATGCTGATTCACACCAGTGTCATGATGAGGTAATCTTATCACCTTATTAGTGTACGATGAGTGGGTAGGCGTGGTGTGGAGGGGTGGGGGCGCGTAAGGGGTAGGCAGCAAGGGGCGTGGTGTATGGTGGGGGAGGGTAAGGGGCGTGTAGGGGTAGCTAAGTGGGCGTGTTGAGTTGGGCAAGAGGGAGGCGTGGTGGGTGTAGGGGCGTGTATAGGAGGCGGGAAGTGGTGATGGCGCGCGCCACTAATCACTCTGACCTTACTGAACACAACCCATTATACAGCATAATTAGTGTTGCTTCCATCAGCCTCACACAGTCAAACACACTATTTACATTTTCTCTTCACATATATTTTATTTTATTCGTTTCAAGTGGGACTCGAATTTCAGCCTTGGAGTCGAAGAGGAATTTTTTTAGGAGAAGTTGAAAAGAAATCGTGTTTAGTTGAAGACGAATGTGTTCTTATATAAAAGTGAAGGAATTAACCAGACGTGTTTGATTGTTTGGGAGTCTCTATCTCTCACACTCGAGTCCAAGATGTCCCCCTTGAGGACGGTGTTCGTGTAGCGTCGTCAAACTCGCTCTTGGTTTTTATTCAGCAGGAAGAGCTACACCCGCCACCTGGTGTTGGCCGTGTCTGGTGACCATCATATTAACAAGGCCGCTCTCTCGTGCCTTGTCCACACGCCACCCCCCACCTCCATATTGTACCGTTTTGTCCTTTATTAACGGTGGTGTTACTACAGGCAGCGTGGTGTGGGGGGAGGGCCGCTGCTTCACATTGTTCAGTCTTTGACGTGTAACACAAAACGTGAGATGTTGTGGTCCTTCACTACCTCACAACACACACACATCTCCTAGTTACCACATGCTGTTGTTATTAAAGCTCCACCAATGAGTACGCGTCGCTGTCTCGTCCTTTGCTCCGCCGACCATTACAGTGTGTGTAGCTGTAGGACTCGCCGCCGTGTTTGTTTCATGTAGCGACACTAAACTCCCGGAAATTTGTAGGTGTTAAGCTGGAGCGTTTGAGCTGTTGTTGTCGTCACCTTGTTGATGTTTTGTAGGTCCGTGTTGGCTGAGGATTGTTGTTAGTGTTTCTTAAGGCATTAATAAACTAGTCATGAGGTTCTATAGGAATTATATCCTGCTGTTCTTTTTGTTCTTGTTCTTTTTATTGTTGTTGTTGTTCTTCAGTTGCATAATTCGAGTTGTGACCAACGTACGCACTACCGTTGCCAAGTCAGTTACCTTCAATTATGACAATTTGGGCGACATCAGGGAGCGCGAAACTTCCACAGCTACTTACACTCTGTCTGTACCTCCCAACCAATGAATCTAACTCAACTGCTGCCATCGAATAAGAAAATGTCACCAATAGTTGTACCTCTGGGAACCTGGAGGGAGGCACCAACCCTGATGAAGGCTCAGTAATATCTACCATGTTATTTAAACACTTATAACACATATAACATCATCCATCATCACTACACATAACACCATCCATCATCACTACATATAACACCATCTATCATCACTACATATAACATCATCCATCATCAC
>NW_024750016.1:0-19713 GCF_018991925.1 Homarus americanus | reverse complement strand
ACTCGATCAGGGGACTTTGTTATACTCGATCAGGGGACTTTGTCTTACTCGATCAGGGCCCTTTGTTATACTCGACCAGGGGACTTTGTTATAATCGATCAGGGGACTTTGTTTTACTCGATCAGGGGACTTTGTTATACTCCATCAGGGGACTTTTGTTATACTCGATCAGGAGACTTTGCTAACTCGATAAGGGGACTTTGTTATACACGATTAGGGAACTTTGCTATACTTGTCCAGGGGGCTTTGTTGTACTCGATCAGGGGACTTTGTTATACTCGATCTGGAGAGTTTGTGTTACTGAATCAGGGCCCTTTGCTATACTCGACCGGGGGACTTTGTTATAATCGATCAGGGTACTTTGTTTTGCTCGATCTGGGGACTTTGTTATACAGGGCCAGGGGACTTTTTTATACTCGATCAGGGTACTTTGTTATGCTGGACCAGGGGACTTTTTTATACTCGATCAGGGGACTTTGTTATACTCGATCAAAGGACTTTTGTTATACTCGATCAGGGGACTTCGTTATACTCGACCAGGGGCGTTTGTTATCCTCGATCAGGGGACTTTGTTATACTCGATAAGGGGACTTTGTTATACTCAACCAGAGGACCTTGTTATACTTGATCAGGGGTTATGTTATACGCGATCAGGGGACTTTTTTATACTCGATCAGAAGACTTTGTTATACTCGATGAGGGGATATGTTATACTCGATCAGGGGACTTTGTTATGCTCAACCAGGGGACATTGTTATACTCGACCAGGGGACTTTTTATTGTTGACCAATGGCCTTTGTTATACTCAATGAGGGGCCTTTGTTATACTCGATCAGGGGACTTTGTTATACTCGACCAGGGGACTTTGTTATACGCGATCAGGGGACTTTGTTATACTCGATCAGGGGACTTTGTCTTACTCGATCAGGGCCCTTTGTTATACTCGACCAAAGGACTTTGTTATAATCGATCAGGGGACTTTGTTTTACTCGATCAGGGGACTTTGTTATACTCCATCAGGGGACTTTTGTTATACTCGATCAAGGGACTTTGCTAACTCGATAAGGGGACTTTGTTATACACGATTAGGGAACTTTGTTATACATGTCCAGGGGGCTTTGTTGTACTCGATCAGGGGACTTTGTTATACTCGATCTGGAGAGTTTGTCTTACTGAATCAGGGCCCTTTGCTATACTCGACCGGGGGACTTTGTTATAATCGATCAGGGTACTTTGTTTTGCTCGATCTGGGGACTTTGTTATACAGGGCCAGGGGACTTTTATATACTCGATCAGGGGACTTTGTTATTCTGGACCAGGGGACTTTTTTATACTCGATCAGGGGACTTTTTTATACTCGATCAAAGGACTTTTGTTATACTCGATCAGGGGACTTCGTTATACTCGACCAAGGGCCTTTGTTATCCTCGATCAGGGGACTTTGTTATACTCGAAAAGGGGACTTTGTTATACTCAACCAGAGGACCTTGTTATACTTGATCAGGGGTTATGTTATACGCGATCAAGGGACTTTTTTATACTCGATCAGAGGACTTTGTTATACTCGATGAGGGGATATGTTATACTCGATCAGGGGACTTTGTTATGCTCAACCAGGGGACATTGTTATACTCGACCAGGGGACTTTTTATAGTTGACCAATGGCCTTTGTTATACTCAATGAGGGGCCTTTGTTATACTCGATCAGGGGACTTTGTTATACTCGACCAGGGGACTTTGTTATACGCGATCAGGGGACTTTTTTATACTGGACCAGAGTACTTTCTTATACTCGATCAGGGGATATGTTATGCTCGATCTGGAGACTTTGTATGCTCAACCAGGGGACTTTGTTATACTCGATCAGGGGACTTTGTTACACTCGATCAGGGGACTTTGTTATACTCGATCAGGGGACTTTTTTATACTTGACCAATGGACTTTGTTATACTCGATGAGAGGCCTTTGTTATACTCGAGCAGGGGACTTTGTTATACTCGACCAGGGGACTTTATCATACTCGATCAGGGGACTTTGTTTTACTCGACCAGGAGACTTTGTTATACGCGATCAGGGGACTTTTTTATACTCGACCAGTGGACTTTGTTATACTTGAACAAGGGATATGTTTTACTCGATCAGGGGACTTTGTTATATTCAACCAGGGACTTTGTTATACTCGATCAGGGGACTTTGTTATTCTCGATCAGGGAACTTTGTTATACTCAATGAGGGGCCTTTGTTATACTCGATCAAGGGACATTTGTTATATTCGACCAGGGGACTTTGTTATACGCGATCAGGGGACTATTTTATACTCGACCAGAGGACTTTGTTATACTTGAACAAGGGATATGTTATACTCGATCAGGGGACTTTGTTATACTCAACCAGGAGACTTTGTTATACTCGATCAAGGGACTTTGTTAATCTCGATCAGTGAACTTTGTTATACTCGATTAGGGGCCTTTGTTATACTAGTTAAGGGGGCTTTGTTATACTCGACCAGGGGACTTTGCTATACTCGACCAGGGGACTTTGTCATACTCGATCAGGGGACTTTGTTATATTCAACCAGGAGACTTTTTTATAATTGATCAGGGGAATTTGTCATACTCGACCAGAAGCCTTTGTTATATTCGATCGGGGGACTTTGTTACACTCGATCAGTGGACTTTCCTATATTTGACCAATGGTCTTTGCTATACTCGATGAGGGGCCTTTGTTATTCTCGATTAGGGTACTTTGTTAAATCGACCAGAGGACTTTGTTATACTCGATGAGGGGCCTTTGTTATACTCGACGAGGGGACTTTATTTTACTCGATGGTTGGCCTTTTTTATACTCGATCAGGGGCCTTTGTTATACTAGATGAGGGGACTTTGTTATACTCGCTTAGGGGCCTTTTTTGGACTTGATCAGGGGCCTTTGTTATACTCGATCAGGGGATTTTGTTATTTTCGAGCAGGAGGCTTTGTTATACTCGATCAGATGACTTTGCTATTCTCGACCAGGGGACTTTGTTATACACGATCAGGGGACTTTTTTATACTCGACCAGAGGACTTTGTTATACTTGAACAGGGGATATGATATACTCGATCAGGGGACTTTGTTATACTCAACCAGGGGACTTTGTTATACTCGATCAGGGGACTTTCTTATACTCGACCAGGGGACTTTGTTATACGCGATCATTGGACTTTTTTATAGTCGACGAGAGGACTTTGTTATACTCGATCAGGGGATATGTTATACTCGATTAGGGGACTTTGCTATGCTCAACCAGGGGACTTTGTTATACTCGGTCAGGGGACTTTGTTATACTCGACCAGGGGACTTTTTATACTTGACCAATGGACTTTGTTATACTCATTGAGGGGCCTTTGTTATACTCGATCAGGGGACTTTGTTATACTCGACCAGGGGACTTTGTTATACTCAACCAGAGGACTTTCTTATACTCGATCAGGGGATATGTTATCCTCGATCAGGGGACTTTTTTATGCTCGATCAGTGGACTTTGTTGTACTCGAGCAAGGGGCTTTGTTATACTCGATGAGGAGCCTTTGTTATACTCGATCAGGGTACTTTGTTATACTCGACCAGAGGACTTTGTTATACTCGATGAGGGGCCTTTGTTATACTTGATCAGGGGACTTTGTTATACTCGATGAGGGGACTTTGTTATACTCAATGAGGGGCCTTTGTTACACACTCGATCAGGGACTTTGTTATACTCGATTAGGGGCCTTTGTTTTACTCGATGAGGGGGCTTTGTTATACTCGACCAGGGATACTTTGCTATACTTGACCAGGGGACTTTGTCATACTCGATCAGGGGACTTTGTTATACTCGACCAGGAGAATTTTTTATACTTGATCAGGGGAGTTTGTCATACTCAACCAGAGGCCTTTCTTATACTCGATCGGGGGACTTTGTTATACTCGAGCAGGGGCCTTTGTTACAGTAGATGAGGGGACTTTGTTATACTCGAGCAGGGGCCTTTGTTACAGTAGATGAGGGGACTTTGTTATACTCGCTTAGGGGCCTTTTTGGACTTGGTCAGGGCCTTTGTTTATGAAATCGATCAGAGTTTTGTTATTTTCGAGGAGGAGAGCTTTGTTTATACTCGATGAGGGGGCCTTTATTTATACTCGACGAGGGACTTTGTATTTTACTCGAAGGTTGGCCTTTTTATATACTCGATCAGGGGCCTTTGTTATACTAGATGGGGACTTTGTTATACTCGCTTAGGGGCCTTTTTTTGGACTTGGTCAGGGGCCTTTGTTATAATCGATCAGGGGATTTTGTTATTTTCGAGCAGGAGGCTTTGTTATACTCGATCAGATGACTTTGCTACACTCGACCAGGGGACTTTGTTATACGCGATCAGGGGACTTTTTTATACTCGACCAGAGGACTTTGTTATACTTGAACAGGGGATATGATATACTCGATCAGGGGACTTTGTTATACTGAACCAGGGGACTTTGTTATAGTCGATCAGGGGACTTTCTTATACTCGACCAGGGGACTTTGTTATACGCGATCATTGGACTTTTTTATACTCGACGAGAGGACTTTGTTATACTCGATCAGGGGATATGTTATACTCGATTAGGGGACTTTGTTATGCTCAACCAGGGGACTTTGTTATACTCGGTCAGGGGACTTTGTTATACTCGACCAGGGGACTTTTTATACTTGACCAATGGACTTTGTTATACTCATTGAGGGGCCTTTGTTATACTCGATCAGGGGACTTTGTTATACTCGACCAGGGGACTTTGTTATACTCGACCAGAGGACTTTCTTATACTCGATCAGGGGATATGTTATCCTCGATCAGGGGACTTTTTTATGCTCGATCAGTGGACTTTGTTGTACTCGAGCAAGGGGCTTTGTTATACTCGATGAGGGGCCTTTGTTATACTCGATTAGGGGACTTTGTTATACTCGACCAGGGGACTTTCTTATACTCGATCAGGGGTACTTTGTTATACTTGATCAGGGACTTTGTTATACTCGATGGGGACTTTGTTATACTCAATGAGGGGCCTTTGTTACACTCGATCAGGGGACTTTGTTATACTCGATTAGGGGCCTTTGTTTTACTCGATGAGGGGGCTTTGTTATACTCGACCAGTGGACTTTGCTATACTTGACCAGGGGACTTTGTCATACTCGATCAGGGGACTTTGTTATACTCGACCAGGAGAATTTTTTATACTTGATCAGGGGAGTTTGTCATACTCAACCAGAGGCCTTTCTTATACTCGATCGGGGGACTTTGTTATACTCGAGCAGGGGCCTTTGTTATAGTAGATGAGGGGACTTTGTTATACTCGCTTAGGGGCCTTTTTTTGGACTTGGTCAGGGGCCTTTGTTATAATCGATCAGGGGATTTTGTTATTTTCGAGCAGGAGGCTTTGTTATACTCGATCAGATGACTTTGCTACACTCGACCAGGGGACTTTGTTATACGCGATCAGGGGACTTTTTTATACTCGACCAGAGGACTTTGTTATACTTGAACAGGGGATATGATATACTCGATCAGGGGACTTTGTTATACTGAACCAGGGGACTTTGTTATAGTCGATCAGGGGACTTTCTTATACTCGACCAGGGGACTTTGTTATACGCGATCATTGGACTTTTTTATACTCGACGAGAGGACTTTGTTATACTCGATCAGGGGATATGTTATACTCGATTAGGGAACTTTGTTATGCTCAACCAGGGGACTTTGTTATACTCGGTGAGGGGACTTTGTTATACTCGACCATGGGACTTTTTATACTTGACCAATGGACTTTGTTATACTCATTGAGGGGCCTTTGTTATACTCGATCAGGGGACTTTGTTATACTCGACCAGGGGACTTTGTTATACTCGACCAGAGGACTTTCTTATACTCGATCAGGGGATATGTTATCCTCGATCAGGGGACTTTTTCATGCTCGATCAGTGGACTTTGTTGTACTCGAGCAAGGGGCTTTGTTATACTCGATGAGGGGCCTTTGTTATACTCGATTAGGGGACTTTGATATACTCGATCAGGGAACTTTGTTATAAACGATCAGGGAACTTTGTTATACTTGTCCAGGGGGCTTTGTTATACTCGATCAGGGGACTTTGTTATACTCGATCAAGGAGACTTTGTCTTACCTGGATCATGAGGGCCCTTTGCTATATACTCGACCGGGGGACTTTGTTATAATCAGGGGACTTTGTTATGCTCGATCACAGGGGACTTTTGTTATACTGGAGCCCAGGGAACTTTTTATATACTCGATCAGGGGACTTTGTTATATTCGATCAGGGGACTTTGAAATGCTCGATCTGGGGACTTTGTTATACTGGGCCAGGAGACTTTGTTAAACTCGATCAGGGGACTTTGTTATACTGGACCAGGGGACTTTGTTATACTCGATCAGGGAACTTTGTTATAAACGATCAGGGAACTTTGTTATACTTGTCAAGGGGGCTTTGTTATACTTGATCAGGGGACTTTGTTATACTCGATCAGGAGACTTTGTCTTACTGGATCAGGGCCTTTTGCTATACTCGACCGGGGGACTTTGTTATAATCGATCAGGGGACTTTGTTATGCTCGATCTGGGGACTTTGTTATACTGGGCCAGGGGACTTTTTTATTCTCGAAGAGGGGACTTTGTTATACTGGACCTGGGGACTTTTTTATACTCGATCAGGGGACTTTGTTATACTCGATCAGGGGACTTTTGTTATACTCGATCAGGGGACTTTGTTATACTCGATAAGGGGAATTTGTTATACTCGATAAGGGGACTTTGTTATACTCGATGAGGAGACTTTGTTATACTCAATGAGAGGCCTTTGTTACACTCGATCAGGAGACTTTGTTATACTCGATTAGGGGCCTTTGTTTTACTCGATGAGGGGCCTTTGTTATACTCGACCAGGGGACTTTGCTATACTTGAACAGGGGACTTTGTCATACTCTATCAGGGGACTTTGTTATACTCGACCAGGATAACTTTTTTATACTTGATCAGGGGAGTTTGTCATACTCAACCAGAGGCCTTTCTTGTACTCGATCGGGGGACTTTGTTATAGTCGATCAGTGGACTTTCCTATATTTGACCAATGGACTTTGCTATACTCGATGAGGGGCCTTTGTTATACTCGATTAGGGGACTTTGTTATACCCGACCAGGGGACTTTGTTATATTCGATCAGGGTACTTTGCAAAATCGACCACAGGACATTGTTATACTCGATGAGGGGCCTTTGTTATACTCGATCAGGGATTTTTGTTATACTCGACGAGGGGACTTTGTAATATTCGATGAGGCGGCTTTGTTATACTCGATCAGGGGACTTTGTTTTACTCGATGAGGGGCCTTTGTTATACTCGATCAGGGGCCTTTGTTATACTAGATGAGGGGACATTTTTATACTCGACCAGAGGACTTTGTTATACTTGAACAAAGGATATGTTATACTCGATCAGGGGACTTTGTTATACTCAACCAAGAGACTTTGTTATACTCGATTAGGGGACTTTGTTATTCTCGATCAGGGAACTTTGTTATACTCGATTAGGGGCCTGTGTTATACTCGATTAGGGGGCTTTGTTATACTCGACCAGGGGACTTTGCTATACTCGACCAGGGGACTTTGTCATACTCGTTCAGGGGGAGTTTGTTATGCTCAACCAGGGGACATTGTTATACTCGACCAGGGGACTTTTTATACTTGACCAAGGGCCTTTGTTATACTCAATGAGGGGCCTTTGTTATACTCGATCAGGGGACTTTGTTATACTCGACCAGAGGACTTTGTTATACGCGATCAGGGGACTTTTTTATACTCGACCAGGGGATATGTTATACTCGATCAGGAGACTTTTTTATGCTCAACCAGGGGACTTTGTTATACTCGATCAGGGGACTTTGTTATACTCGATCAGGGGACTTTGTTATACTCGATCAGGAGACTTTTTTATACTTGACCAATGGACTTTGTTATACTCGATGAGGGGCCTTTGTTATACTCGAGCAGGGGACTTTGTTATACTCGACCAGGGGACTTTGTCATACTCGATCAGGGGACTTTTTTATACTCGACCAGAGTACTTTTTTATACCCTATCAGGGGACTTTGTTATACTCTACCAGGGGACTTTTTATACTTGACCAATGGCCTTTGTTTTACTCAATGAGGGGCCTTTGTTATACTCGATCAGGGGACTTTGTTATACTCGACCAGGGCACTTTGTTATATGAGATCAGGGGACTTTTTTATACTCGATCAGAGGACTTTGTTATACTCGATCAGGGGATATGTTATACTCGAACACGGAACTTTGTTATGCTCAACCAGGGGACTTTGTTATACTGGGCCAGGGGACTTTTATTCTCGAAGGGGACTTTGTTATACTGGACCTGGGGACTTTTATACTCGATCAGGGACTTTGTTATACTCGATCAGGGGACTTTTGTCGCGCCTCTGATCAGGGGACTTTGTTATACTCGATAAGGGGAATTTATTTATACTCGATAAGGGACTTTGTTGCTACTCGATGAGGGGACTTTGTTATACTTAATGAGGGGCCTTTGTTACACTTTCGATCAGGGGACTTTGATATACTCGATTAGGGGCCTTTGTTTTACTGTTAAGGGGCCTTTGTTATACTTTTCGACCAGGGGACTTTGCTATACTTGAGCCAGGGACTTTGTCATACTCTATCAGGGACTTTGTTATACTTTCGACAGGAGACTTTTATACTTGATCAGGGAGTTTGTCGCTACTCAACCAGAGGCCTTTCTTATATACGTCGGAGGACTTTGTTATACTTTCGATGAGGGGCCTTTGTTATTTATACTCGATTAGGGACTTTCTTATACTCGATCGTGGGACTTTGTTATATTCGATCAGGGTACTATACAAAATCGACCACAGGACTTTGTTATACTCGATGAGGGGCCTTTGTTATACTCGATTAGGGGACTTTGTTATACTCGATCAGGGAACTTTGTTATACTCTCCCAGGGGACTTTTTATACTTGACCAATGGCCTTTGTTATACTCAATGAGGGGCCTTTGTTATACTCGATCAGGGGACTTTGTTATACTTGACCAGGGCACTTTGATATATGAGATCAAGGGACTTTTTTATACTCGATCAGAGGACTTTGTTATACTCGATCAGGGGATATGTTATACTCGAACACGGGACTTTGTTTTGCTCAACCAGGGGACTTTGTTATACTCGATCAGGGGACTTTTTCATACTCGACCACAGGACTTTGTTATACTCGATCAGGGGATATGTTATACTCGATCAGGGGACTTTGTTATACTCAACCAGGGGACTTTGTTATACTCGATCAGGGGACTTTGTTATACTCGATCAAGGGACTTTGTTATACTCGATTAGGGGCCTTTGTTATACTCGATGAGGGGGCTTTGTCAGACTCGACCAGGGGACTTTGTTATACTCGATCAGGAGACTTTGTCTTACTGGATCAGGGCCCTTTGCTACACTCGACCGGGGGACTTTGTTATAATCGATCAGGGGACTTTGTTATGCTCGATCTGGGGACTTTGTTATACTGGGCCAGGGGACTTTTTTATACTCGCTCAGGGGACTTTGTTATATTCGATCAGGGGACTTTGAAATGCTCGATCTGGGGACTTTGTTATACTGGGCCAGGAGACTTTGTTAAACTCGATCAGGGGACTTTGTTATACTGGACCAGGGGACTTTGTTATACTCGATCAGGGAAATTTGTTATAAACGATCAGGGAACTTTGTTATACTTGTCCAGGGGGCTTTGTTATACTTGATCAGGGGACTTTGTTATACTCGATCAGGAGACTTTGTCTTACTGGATCAGGGCCCTTTGCTATACTCGACCGGGGACTTTGTTATAATCGATCAGGGGACTTTGTTATGCTCGATCTGGGGACTTTGTTATACTGGGCCAGGAGACTTTGTTAAACTCGATCAGGGGACTTTGTTATACTGGACCAGGGACTTTGTTATACTCGATCAGGAAATTTGTTATAAACATCAGGAACTTTTGTTATACTTGTCCAGGGGCTTTGTTATACTTGATCAGGGACTTTGTTATACTCGATCAGAGACTTTGTCTTACTGGATCAGGCCCTTTGCTATACTGGGCCAGGGGACTTTTTTATTCTCGATGAGGGGACTTTGTTATACTGGACCTGGGGACTTTTTTATACTCGATCCGGGGACTTTGTTATACTCGATCAGGGGACTTTTGTTATACTCGATCAGGGGACTTTGTTATACTCGACCAGGGGCATTTGTTATACTCGATCAGGGGATTTTGTTATACTCAATAAGGGGACTTTGTTATACTCGATAAGGGGAATTTGTTATACTCGATAAGGGGACTTTTTTGACTCGAACAGGGGGCTTTGTTATACTCGATCAGTGGACTTTGTAATACTTGATGAGGGGCCTTTGTCATACTCGATGAGGGGCCTTTGTTATACTAGTTCAGGGGACTTTGTTATACTCGATTAGGGGCCTTTTTTGGACTCGATTAGTGATCTTTGTTATACTCAATGAGGGGACTTTGTTATACTCGATGAGGGGACTTTGTTATGCTCGAGCAGGGGGCTTTGTTATCCTCGATCAGGGACTTTGTTATACTCGATCAGGAAACTTTGTTATACTTGATCAGGGGACTTTGCTATACTCGACCAGGAGACTTTGTTGTAATCGATCAAGGGACTATGTTATACTCGACCAGGGGCCTTTGTTATACTCGATTAGGGGACTTTGTTATTCCTGATAAGGAGACTTTGTTATACTCAACCAGGGGACTTTGTTATACTCGATTCGGCGGTTTTGTTATACTCGATCAGGGGACTTTTTTATACTTGATGACTGGCCTTTGTTATACTCGATGAAGGGCCTTTGTTATACTAGATCAGGTGACTTTGTTATACTCGAGCAGGGGGCTTTGTTATACTCGATGAGGGGCCTTTGTTATACTCGATCAGAGAACTTTGTTATACTCGACCAGGGGACTTTTTTATACGTGACCAATGGACTTTGTTATACTCAATGAGGTGCCTTTGTTACACTCGATCAAGGGACTTTGTTATACTCGACCAGGGGCCTTTGTTATACGGGATCAGGGGACTTTTTTTTTACTCGACCAGAGGACTTTGTTATACTCAATCAGGGGACTTTGTTATACTCGACCAGGGGACTTTTTTATACTCGATTAAGGGCCTTTGTTATACTCGATGAGGGGGCTTTGTTATACTCGACCAGGGGACTTTGCTATACTCGACCAGGGGACTTTGTCATACTCGATCAGGGGACTTTGTTATACTCGACTAGGAGACTTTGTTATACACGATCAGGGGACTTTTTTATACTCGACCAGAGGACTTTGTTATACTTGAACAAGGGATATGTTTTACTCGATCAGGGGACTTTGTTATACTCAACCAGGGGACTTTGTTATACTCGATCAGGGGACTTTGTTATTCTCGATCAAGGGACATTTGTTATACTCGACCAGGGGACTTTGTTATATGCGATCAGGGGACTTTTTTAAACTCGACCAGAGGACTTTGTTATACTTGAACAAGGGATATGTTATACTCGATCAGGGGACTTTGTTATACTCAACCAGGGGACTTTGTTATACTCGATCAGGGGACTTTGTTATTCTCGATCAGGGAACTTTGTTATACTCGATTAGGGGCCTTTGTTATACTAGATGAGGGGGCTTTGTTATACTCGACCAGGGGACTTTGCTATACTCGACCAGGGGACTTTGTCATACTCGATCAGGGGACTTTGTTATACTCGACCAGGAGACTTTTTTATACTTGATCAGGGGAATTTGTCATACTCGACCAGAGGCCTTTATTATACTCGATCGGGGAACTTTGTTACACTCGATCAGTGGACTTTCCTATATTTGACCAATTGTCTTTGCTATACTCGATGAGGGACCTCTGTTATACTTGATTAGGGGACTTTGTTATACTCGACCAGGGGACTTTGATATACTCGATCAGGGTACTTTGTTAAATCGACCAGAGGACTTTATTATACTCGATGAGGGGCCTTTGTTATACTCGACGAGGGGACTTTGTTATATTCGATGAGGTCAACTTTGTTATACTCGCTTAGGGGCCTTTTTTGGACTTGATCAGGGGCCTTTGTTATACTCGATCAGATGACTTTGCTATACTCGACCAGGGAACATTATTATACGCGATCAGGGGACTTTTTTATACTCGACCAGAGGACTTTGTTATACTTGAACAGGGGATATGTTATACTCGATCAGGGGACTTTGTTTTACGCGAACATTGGACTTTTTTATACTCGACGAGAGGACTTTGTTATAATCGATCAGGGGATATGTTATACTCGATCAGGGGACTTTGTTATGCTCAACCAGGGGACTTTGTTATACTCGGTCAGGGGACTTTGTTATACTCGACCAGGGGACTTTTTATACTTGACCAATGGACTTTGTTTATACTCATTCAGGGGCCTTTTTTATGCTCGATCAGTGGACTTTGTTGTACTCGAGCAAGGGGCTTTGTTATACTCGATGAGGTGCCTTTGTTATACTCGATTAGGGGACTTTGTTATACTCGACCAGGAGACTCTCCTATACTCGATCAGGGTACTTTGTTATACTCGACCAGAGGACTTTGTTATATTTGATGAGGGGCCTTTGTTATACTCGATGAGGAAACTTTGTTATACTCGATGAGGGGACTTTGTTATACTCAATGAGGGGCCTTTGTTACACTCGATCATGGGACTTTGTTTTACTCGATGAGGGGCCTTTATTATACTCGATCAGGGGCCTTTGTAATACTAGATGAGGGGACTTTGTTATACTCGCTTAGGGGCCTTTTTTGGACTTGATCAGGGGCCTTTGTTATACTCGATCAGGGGATTTTGTAATACTCGATCAGGGGATTTTGTTATTTTCGAGCAGGGGGCATTGTTATACTCGATCAGTGGACTTTGTTATACTCGTCCAGGAGGCTTTGTTAAACTCGCTCAGGTGACTTTGCTATACTCGACCAGGGGACTTTGTTATACTCGATCAGAGGACATTCTTATACTGGAACAGGGGACTTTTTTATACTTGATCAATGGAATTTGTTATACTCGATGAGCGGCCTTTGTTATACTCGATCAGGGGACTGTGTTATACTCGACCAGGGGACTTTGTTAAACGCGATCATTGGACTTTTTTATCCTCGATCAGGGGATATGTTATCCTCGATCAGGGGACTTTTTTATGCTCGATCAGTGGACTTTGTTGTACTCGAGCAAAGGGCTTTGTTATACTCGATGAGGGGCCTTTGTTATACTCGATTAGGGGACTTTGTTATACTCGACCAGGGGACTTTCTTATACTCGATCAGGGTACTTTGTTATACTCGACGAGAGGACATTGTTATACTTGAACAAGGGCTATGTTATACTCGATCAGGGGACTTTGTTATACTCAACCAGGGGACTTTGTTATACTCGACCAGGGGACTTTCTTATACTCGATCAGGGTACTTTGTTATACTCGACCAGAGGACTTTGTAATGCTTGAACAAGGGCTATGTTATACTCGATCAGGGGACTTTGTTATACTCAACCAGGGGACTTTGTCATACTCGTTCAGGGGACTTTGTTATGCTCAACCAGGGGACATTGTTATACTCGACCAGGGGACTTTTTATACATGACCAATGGCCTTTGTTATACTCAATGAGGGGCCTTTGTTATACTCGATCAGGGGACTTTGTTATACTCGACCAGAGAACTTTGTTATACGCGATCAGGGGACTTTTTTATACTCGACCAGAGTACTTACTTATACTCGATCAGGGGATATGTTATACTCGATCAGGAGACTTTTTTATGCTCAACCAGGGGACTTTGTTATACTCGATCAGGGGACTTTGTTATACTCGATCAGGGGACTTTGTTATACTCGATCAGGGGACTTTTTTATACTTGACCAATGGACTTTGTTATACTCGATGAGGGGCCTTTGTTATACTCGAGCAGGGGCATTTGTTATACTCGACCAGGGGACTTTGTTATACTCGATCAGGGGACTTTTTTATACTCGACCAGAGTACTTTGTTATACCCTATCAGGGGACTTTGTTATACTCTACCAGGGGACTTTTTATACTTGACCAATGGCCTTTGTTATACTCAATGAGGGGCCTTTGTTATACTCGATCAGTTGACTTTGTTATACTCGACCAGGGGATATGTTATACTCGAACACGGGACTTTGTTATGCTCAACCAGGGGACTTTGTTATACTCGATCAGGGGACTTTTTCATACTCGACCAGAGGACTTTGTTATACTCGATCAGGGGATATTTTATACTCGATCAGGGGACTTTGTTATACTCAACCAGGGGACTTTGTTATACTCGATCAGGGGACTTTGTTATACTCCATCAGGGGTCTTTGTTATACTCGATTAGGGGCCTTTGTTATACTCGATGAGGGGGCTTTGTCATACTCGACGAGGGGACGTTGTTATTCTCGATCAGGGGATATGTTTTACTCGATCAGGGGACTTTGTTATACTCGGTTCAGGGGACTTTGTTATGCTAGATCTGGGGACTTTGTTATACTGGACGAAGGGACTTTGTTATACTCGATCAGGGAACTTTGTTATTAACGATCAGGGAACTTTGTTATACTTGTCCAGGGGGCTTTGTTATACTTGATCAGGGGACTTTGTTATTCTCGATCAGGAGACTTTGTCTTACTGGATCAGGGCCCTTTGCTATACTCGACCGGGGGACTTTGTTATAATCGATCAGGGGACTTTGTTATGCTCGATCTGGGGACTTTGTTATACTGGGCCAGGGGACATTTTTATACTCGATCAGGGGACTTTGTTATATTCGATCAGGGAACTTTGAAATGCTCGATCTGGGGACTTTGTTATACTGGGCCAGGAGACTTTGTTAAACTCGATCAGGGGACTTTGTTATACTGGACCAGGGGACTTTGTTATACTCGATCAGGGAACTTTGTTATAAACGATCAGGGAACTTTGTTATACTTGTCCAGGGGGCCTTGTTATACTTGATCAGGGGACTTTGTTATACTCGATCAGGAGACTTTGTCTTACTGGATCAGGGCCCTTTGCTATACTCGACCGGGGGACTTTGTTATAATCGATCAGGGGACTTTGTTATGCTCGATCTGGGGACTTTGTTATACTGGGCCAGGGGACTTTTTTATTCTCGATGAGGGGACTTTGTTATACTGGACCTGGGGACTTTTTTATACTCGATCAGGGGACTTTGTTATACTCGATCAGGGGACTTTTGTTATACTCGATCACGGGACTTTGTTATACTCGACCAGGGGCCTTTGTTATACTCGATTAGGGGACTTTGTTATTCCTGATAAGGAGACTTTGTTATACTCAACCAGGGGACTTTGTTATACTCGATTCGGCGGTTTTGTTATACTCGATCAGGGGACTTTTTTATACTCGATGACTGGCCTTTGTTATACTACATGAGGGGCCTTTGTTATACTAGATCAGGTGACCTTGTTATACTCGAGCAGGGGGCTTTGTTATACTCGATGAAGGGCCTTTGTTATACTCGATCAGAGAACTTTGTTATACTCGACCAGGGGACTTTTTTATACTTGACCAATGGACTTTGTTATACTCAATGAGGTGCCTTTGTTACACTCGATCAAGGGACTTTGTTATACTCGACCAGGGGCCTTTGTTATACGGGATCAGGGGACTTTTTTTTTACTCGACCAGAGGACTTTGTTATACTCAATTAGGGGACTTTGTTATACTCAACCAGGTAATTTTTATACCTGATTAGGGCCTGCTATACCTGATGAGGGGCTTTGTTATATTCGACCAAGGGACTTTATGTATGCTCGACTGTGTACTGGCCACTCGGACGTAATTGTTAGTACCTGACCCCAGGAGACTTTGTTATACACGATCAGGGATCTTTTTATACTCACCTCAGAGAGGACTTTGTTATACTTAAGGGATATGTTTTACTCGATCAGGGACTTGTTATACTCAACCAGGGACTTTGTTATACTCCGGATCAGGGGACTTTGTTATTTTCGATCATGGACATTTGTTATACTCGACCAGGGACTTTGTTATATGCGACTAGGACTTTTTTAAACTCGACCAGAGGACTTTTGTTATACTCTTGAACAAGGGATAAGGTAAGTTATACTGATCAGGGACTTTGTTATACTCAAATCAGGGACTTTTGTTATACCTGACTAGGGACTTTGTTATTCTCGATCAGGGAACTTTGTTATACTCGATTAGGGGCCTTTGTTATAATAGATGAGGGGGCTTTGTTATACTCGACCAGGGGACTTTGCTATACTCGACCAGGGGACTTTGTCATACTCGATCAAGGGCCTTTGTTATACTCGACGAGGGGACTTTGTTTTATTCGATGAGGTCAGCTTTGTTATAATCGTTCAGGGGACTTTATTTTACTCGATGGTTGGCCTTTTTTATACTCGATCAGGGGCCTTTGTTATACTAGATGAGGGGCCTTTGTTATACTCGCTTAGGGGCCTTTTTTTGTACTTGATGAGGGGCCTTTGTTATACTCGATCAGGGGATTTTGTTATTTTCTGCAGGAAGCTTTGTTATACTCGATCAGATGACTATGCTATACTCGACCAGGGGACTTTGTTATACGCGATCAGGGGACTTTTTTAAACTCGACCAGAAGACTTTGTTATACTTGAACAGGGGATATGTTATACTCGATCAGGAGACTTTGTTATACTCAACCAGGGGACTTTGTTATACTCGATCAAGGGACTTTCTTATACTCGACCAGGGGACTTTGTTATACGCGATCATTGGACTTTTTTATACTGGACGAGAGGACTTTGTTATACTCGATCGGGGGATATGTTATACTCGATCAGGGGACTTTGTTATGCTCAACCAGGGGACTTTGTTATACTCGGTCAGGGGACTTTGTTATACTCGACCAGGGGACTTTTTATACTTGACCAATGGACTTTGTTATACTCATTGAGGGGCTTTTGTTATACTCGATCAGGGGACTTTGTTATACTCGACCAGGGGACTTTGTTATACTCGACCAGAGGACTTTCTTATACTCGATCAGGGTATATGTTATCCTCGATCAGGGGACTTTTTTATGCTCGATCAGTGGACTTTGTTGTACTCGAGCAAGGGGCTTTGTTATACTCGATGAGGGGCATTTGTTATACTCGATTAGGGGACTTTGTTATACGCGACCAGGGGACTTTCTTATACTCGATCAGGTTACTTTGTTATACTCGACCAGAGGACTTTGTTATACTCGATGAGGGGCCTTTGTTATACTCGATCAGCGGACTTTGTTATACTCGATGAGGGGACTTTGTTATACTCAATGAGGGGCCTTTGTTACACTCGATCAGGGGACTTTGTTATACTCGATTAGGGGCCTTTGTTTTACTCTATGAGGGGGCTTTGTTATACTCGACCAGGGGACTTTGTTATACTCGGTCAGTGGACTTTGTTATACTCGACCAGGGGACTTTTTATACTTGACCAATGGACTTTGTTATATCATTGAGGGGCCTTTGTTATACTCGACCAGGGCACTTTGTTATACTCGACCAGGGCACTTTGTTATACTCGACCAGAGGACTTTCTTATACTCGATCAGGGGATATGTTATCCTCGATCAGGGGACTTTTTTATGCTCGATCAGTGGACTTTGTTGTACTCGAGCAAAGGGCTTTGTTATACTCGATGAGGGGCCTTTGTTATACTCGATTAGGGGACTTTGTTATACTCGACCAGGGGACTTTGTCATACTCGATCAGGGGACTTTGTTATACTCGACCAGGAGACTTTTTTATTCTTGATCAGGGGAGTTTGTCATACTCGACCAGAGGCCTTTCTTATACTCGATCAGGGGACTTTGTTATAGTCGATCAGTGGACTTTCCTATATTTGACCAATGGACTTTGCTATACTCGATGAGGGGCCTTTGTTATACTCGATTAGGGGACTTTGTTATACTCGACCAGGGGACTTTGTTATTTTCGATCAGGGTACTTTGCAAAATCGACCACAGGACTTTGTTATACTCGATGAGGGGCCTTTGTTATACTCGATCAGGGAACTTTGTTATACTCGACGAGGGGACTTTGTTTTACTCAATGAGGGGCCTTTGTTATACTCGATGGGGCCTTTGTTATACTAGATGAGGGGACTTTGTTATATTAGCTTAGGGGCCTTTTTTGGACTTGATCAGGGGCCTTTGTTATACTCGATCAGGGGACTTTTTTATACTCGACCAGAGGACTTTCTTATACTTGAACAAGGGCTATGTTATACTCGATCAGGGGACTTTGTTATACTCAACCAGTGGACTTTGTTATACTCGATCAGGGGACTTGGTTATTCTCGATCAGGGAACTTTGTTATACTCGATTAGGGGCCTTTGTTATACTCGATGAGGGGGCTTTGTTATACTCGACCAGGGGACTTTGCTATTCTCGACCAGGGGACTTTGTCATACTCGATCAGGGGACTTTGTTATACTCGACCAGGAGACTTTTTTATACATGATAAGGGGAATTTGTCATATTTGACCAGAGGCCTTTGTTATACTCGATCGGGGGACTTTGTTATACTCGATCAGTGGACTTTCCTCTATTTGACCAATGGTCTTTGCTATACTCGATGAGGGGCCTTTGTTATACTCGATTAGGGGACTTTGTTATACTCGACCAGGGGACTTTGATATACTCGATCAGGGTACTTTGTTAAATCGACCAGAGGACTTTATTATACTCGATGAGGGGCCTTTGTTATACTCGACGAGGGGACTTTGTTATATTCGATGAGGTCAACTTTGTTATACTCGATCAGGGGACTCTATTTTACTCGATGGTTGGCCTTTTGTATACTCGATCAGGGGCCTTTGTTATACTAGATGAGGGTACTTTGTTATACTCGCTTAGGGGCCTTTTTTGGACTTGATCAGGGGCCTTTGTTATAATCGATCAGGGGATTTTGTTATTTTCGAGCAGGAGGCTTTGTTATACTCGATCAGATGACTTTGCTATACTCGACCAGGGAATATTATTATACGCGATCAGGGGTCTTTTTTATACTCGACAAGAAGACTTTGTTATACTTGAACAGGGGATATGTTATACTCGATCAGGGGACTTTGTTATACGCGAACTTTGGACTTTTTTATACTCGACGAGAGGACTTTGCTATACTCGATCAGGGGATATGTTATACTCGATCAGGGGACTTTGTTATGCTCAACCAGGGGACTTTGTTATACTCGGTCAGGGGACTTTGTTATACTCGACCAGGGGACTTTTTATACTTGACCAATGGACTTTGTTATACTCATTGAGGGGCCTTTGTTATACTCGATCAGGGGACTTTGTTATACTCGACCAGGGGACTTTGTTATACTCGACCAGAGGACCTTGTTATACTCAATGAGAGGATATGTTATCCTCGAACAGGGGACTTTTTTATGCTCGATCAGTGGACTTTGTTGTACTCGAGCAAGGGGCTTTGTTATACTCGATGAGGGGCCTTTGTTATACTCGATTAGGGGATTTTGTTATACTCGACCAGGGGACTCTCTTATACTCGATCAG
>NW_024750015.1:0-7448 GCF_018991925.1 Homarus americanus | reverse complement strand
ATATATATGTGTGTATATATATATGTAACCGGTCGGAATTTGCTGGACTTTAATTTCTCACTTGACTTGGGGTTTTATTAAAATTTAATAGATGGTAAAGGCAGTGGAAGCGCCCTTTGAGAAAAAATCCGACCCAGCACAGAACACTTAAATCTACTACACAAAATGAACTGTCTGTGACCGTGGAAGGATAGCGTCTGTGACTGGGATGAATGAGACACACTGTAAATTTAGACACTTATATTCCTCAACACTACAAACACAATCAAATAATGGTACACCAATATCTGCACCTCTTAACTTAAACTTTAAATACTCTGGGGAAAAAGTTATACATGACATAGAAATTATTAGAAACACAGGCAACAATAAATTTGAAGTATTAAGAAATGTTGTTTGCACACATGAACAGGCCTTGGGCTTCAAAAATATCAGTCACTTAGGAAATGGTACTAAAAAATAAATTAAATACTCCACAATGAATAGGCAAGGGTCTTCAACAAAATAATATCAGTCACTGAGAATGGTAAAGATAAGAAATTAAATACTCTACATATAAATATAAGGGCTTTCAGCAATAATATCACTCAACAAAATTATAGCACCCCAATGTTTACTTCCCTAACCTACTACCTGCTCGGGGAACAAGGTTATACCTGAGATCAGAATTATGAAGAATTAGAGGCATTAAAAAAATCAAATCACAGTATCACTCTGGTTCCACTAATGGCACAAACATTCAAAAAACACTACAATCAAAATTATTTAAGAAATATTAAACTACACGTCAAGATAATATCAGTCTGAGGAATGGTGTTAACTACATGATAAGGAAGATAAAATGTTCCTCTAGGTATCTCTAGAGTCCTAGACTCACGGTCTCAGTGTTATTAATATCTCAGATAGCCTCAGTGTACTCCCAGTGCGTCCATGGGCGAGAAAATCAGACCTTGTGCAGTTGAAACTTTAGCCCGCGTTGATTTCACTGCGCTGGACATGTGGGGTTGTGCGGGTAAATGAACAATCACCTGCTGATGCTGGTCCGTGTGTTAGTTGTCGGGGGCACTCGTTCCTCAAGAGATCCCTGCCTCCGCTAAACAGTGACAGGCCTACACTGATCGGTCCAATGGCGACAATCGCCACCCTCAATCATCAACGGCAGTCTCAAACGGCAGTCAATCTCTCGCGTCAACCGGTCAACTCCAGTCAAGTGGGTTCTGACGGAAACCTGAAATGAACTCACTGTTAGCTCGTTTCTTTATCACTGCCCTATCTAACCCTGTCTGAGATCGAATGAGACTTACTTGTTATACTGCAATAGCGCGAGCACAGGTGACTAGGCCACGTGACTATTTCTGATGGACGCACGGAACGTCTTGTCTGTGAATGTCGGGACTGGCCTAGCCGTCGTGTCTCCCAAAGGCCTAGCTTGGGCCTACGTGATATATTCCGCCTAACTAATAACTCCTCGGGACACCCGTAACATTATTCAGACTGCTAAACGATCTATAATAATTTCAAATTCAATAATAGTCCCTTAACATGAATCGCATCATTATTAATTCGGTAAATTACATTATCATATAGGTCTAGTTCCGCATCTCGCTTCGAGCAGGCAGCGCTCCCTCCCCTCAGTGCTCGTATGCACTCATGGCAGGGCATTTGAAATTACTCTGAAATTTCTGAATATATATATATATATATATATATATATATATATATATATATATATATATATATAAGAGATGTAGTGTTATTATTTAAATTAATATAAAAATTTAGATAAAAGTAATCTAAATATCTTAAGGAAAATTAACATAAAACCTCTCTATCAGAGAACTACCAAATACCTGTACATCACCTTCATAAAGAAATTGTATTAAGAAATAATTCGGAGAAATTTTTCTCAGAAAACCACTTTATTGCGTTGTTGGCCTGTTTATTGATTTTTAGTAGTGAGGGTAGGTGTGAGTGGTAGTGAGGGTAGGTGTGGTGGTAGTGAGGGTAGGTGTAGTGTTAGTGAGGTAGGTGGTAGTGAGGGTAGGTGTAATTAGTGAGTGAGGTGGGAGTGTGAGGTGTGGTGAGGTGGGTGTGGTGGTGGTGGTGGGTGTGAGGGGTAGGTGTGTGAGTGGTAGTGAGGTGGTTGTGGGTGGTAGGTGTGTGGTGGTAGTGGGGTGGGTGTGAGGGTAGGTGTGGTGGTAGTGAGGTGGAATGAGTGGTGGTGGGGTGGGTGTGGTGGTGGTGAGGGTGGGTGTGGTGGTGGTGGGGATGGGGAGTGTGAGGTGGGTGTGGTGGTGGTGAGGGGTGGGTGTGGGGGCCAGGTGTGGTGTGGGGTGGGGGTTGGGGTGGGTGTTGGGTGTGGTGGTGAGTGGGGGTGGGTGTGAGTGGTAGTGATGGTAGGTGTGAGTGGAGGTGAGGTAGTGTGGTGGTAGTGAGGGTAGGTGTGAGGTGGGGTGGGTGTAGTGAGGTAGTGGTGGGGTGTGGTGGTGGTGGTGGAATTGTGAGTGGTGGGGTGTGGTGTGGTGTGGGTGGGTGTGGTGTGAGTGAGGGGTGGGTGTGGGTGGTGGGTGTGTGGTGGTGGTGGGGTGGGTGTGGTGTGGTGGGGTGGGGTGTGGTGTGGTGGGGTGGGTGTGAGGGGTGAGTGTGGTGGTGGTGAGGGTAGGTGTGAGGGTAGGTGTGTTGGTGTGGTAGTGAGTAGGTGTGAGGTGGGTGTGAGTGGTGAGTGAGGTTGTAGTTTGTGAGTGGTAGTGAGGGTAGATGTGAGTGGTAGTGAGGGTGGGTGTGAGTGGTGGTGAGGGTAGATGTGAGTGGTAAGTAAATCAGGGATATTCAGCATATTTCCTTCTAATATTCCTACAATATACCAAAATCATTGACAAATGACAAGAATAGCTAAAATTATATTTATTGTAATAACAATATAGATAACAATCATTTCTGACTTTTCCATTTGAAATATTAACTGCATTTCAATTTGATTATCTTTTTGAACAGTTACAGTGTTGGTATGTGAAAAAGACACACTAGGAGTAAACCAAAGCTGAACACAAAAGCATCTACGTAAATCCTTAACTAAGCTTATATTGGTTGAATAATGAAGTATTTGTTAAGAGAAATTATGTACATTTCTTAATTGCCTTTATTTTTGGTCATCCAGACACATCATTTTAAGTCAAAACTAACAATTCTCCAAACTTAATATCATCCAAGTTCAAAATTGAAAAATATTAACAATGCAAAATAATTTTAGTAATGTTTAACAAAAACAAAACATATGTTTTGTATGCAAAACATCTTTTATTATGATGACAAATTTAACTTTTGTGATAAGGATTGACGAAGAAGACACTTATGATTTTCACTACCAATATAAAAAGGTGCCCTCTGACGTTAAGCATAAATGGATATACTGTTCTGGCAAGGTCTTCTTGTAACTTAATGTTTAGTTATTATTTCTTTTACTGTTATTAGGTCTATATATATAGTATATTTTATTTATTTACGTGTAATTTTGAAAGAAGTTTTTATAACGATTATAGTAATTCTAAAATTAATAATTGCTACTTTAAGATTTTTTTACGATTATACTGAACATCATTTGCATTGTTAAATTATAATTGTTGGTATTCTCCGTTATACTGTATACTATTGCGTGAAGATAGTGTAAGACTTTCCAATACATTACACTAAAAAAGTTGATCAAATTATGTATGCTTTAAATTTAGTACATAGTTTTCTTTATAAATTAATTTCACTTCTTATCCTGTCCGATATTACAATTACAAATAGTTAATGAAGGCATCAGAATTGTACAGACCTATGAAAGGTTAATACTGTCATTTATGATATGAAACACATGAAGGTCCCAGTAATTATTGTTTACAGTAAGAAAATATATAAGCAGTGGAAAAAGAGTTATTTATTTCAAAGAAAAGGAAAGAATTTGGTTGCATATCTTAGAATTATTGTGAAAGAAATAGTTTGAGAACAAATTAATGGTTTACTTTCTGAAATGAAACAGAAATTAAATATCTTTTTGGTTTTAGTTTAATACCTTTACATTCTCAATAGCCAAGGTTTTCTCTTTTTATTTATTAATTTCATATATACGATATAATCTTGGTTTTACATATTTCGTAATTAAATGTTTTTCCAATTTCATAATTTACCCTTTTTGTAATCTAATGTGTAATAATATATGTATAGTGGTTCTTATGTAATATTTTGCTCTTTCGTTTCAGTTCTTGTTTTTATATTTCTCTTCAACCATTTATATTTACTTTGTTTAGATATTTACTGCTGTAGATTTTTCCTGTATAAATATCAAATCATGTATTATGGGGAATAATATTATATATGATTCCTGGTAACTTTCTTTAGATGAACGAAACACTTCTTTTATTATATTTGTGAGCATAATTATTTGTTTGCGTAATACGGTAAAATGAATAACAAATCTTTGTATGCATATGAATAGGACTAACTATGTTTTCTATGTAGTCATCAATAATAAGACCAGTGAATATAGCAAACAACCACTTAAATTTTTTTGAAGTTTAAATCATAGAAAGTGTTAAATATATATAATAACATGCTCCACAAGAAATGAAAGGCGGTGGATTTTTAAAAAGATATGAAAGCATCAAAGTGGCTCAAGTGTTACCTGAAAATGGCGACAAGAATTTTCAAGTTGTAGCGTAAACTAGATGTTCTCTTCCCCAGTTTGGGACAAAAAAAAAAACTTTTAAGATAAGAATTTTTTGAGTGTGCAAGTGGAGATGATGACACGTCACAGCTCGGGCTGTCCTGATTCACTCTAAGGTAAAATCCTCAATTGAAACTCTATTATTTTCCATCATCTAAAATAATCTTGTTGTTTTTGACCTATGACCATCCATATGTTTGCTGGCAGGCTGTGCCTCCTGGTGTATATTTACTGCATTGATTTGTCATTTAATATATAATATATCTATAAATGATATTTATATCTCTTGTGTTGGTAATTTTTGATTTTACTTGGAATGAGTCTTGTAAACTAGATTGACTCCTTAATATAGGGCCTTCAAGTCTTCGAGGCCAGACAATTTGGATAATAAATTGATTAGTTAGATTTATTCATCCAGGTACTTAAAACTTTTTGTAATCAGGAATTGTTAAGTCTGGATGCATCCTGACAGAATCTTCACAAATGTCGGTTATTAAACTGGTGCGTATCGTCCAAAGTTGGCAGTGAAAAAAAGTGACGTGTTTAAAAAAAGAATTTGACGCCGGATATAAGTGTTGATTTAATCTTTGTACCTGTGGTTCAGTTTTCATATTGTATAATACTCTTATGGGAGTTCAAATCTGGGATGAAAGTTCTAGGGTTTCTGTCCTTTAGAAACTGTCTGAGTTATTTAGGTCTTGAGTGGTATTTTCTGATCGACCTATGATCTCATGACCATTATGGTGTTTCTGGTTTTGATTGTTTTTGGTACATAGCGTGTTTCACTCCATGGAGCACCGTATCTAAAACAGTCAGTAGTGAACATAAGTGGAACAAGGTATTTTTGATGATAGGAGGTACAGGGAGTTTCTCAATTTTTCTTTCGGTAGATTTTATTATTGCCATATAGTCCACGGCCGCAATTATAACGTTACTTCATATTCTTTGGTAGGACAATGCTGGACAGTTTAAACATCATTGAAGTTTTGGGGTTTATGTGTTTACACATCTGTGACACACTGGTATCCTGTGATCTATATTGGTCATCAATATTAGTTTTAATTTCATCATTTTAGCGATAAATTAATGTCTTATAAATCTAAAAGCAATACTAAGTATGAATATTGGTTTATTATGCTCAAATAAACTGATGTTAAACTATATATGGAAATTTCAACGCGACTATAATCACTGGACTGTGCTGTTACTATAACATGGTTTTTCTGAAGTACAGTCTCTTTAAAAGTACATAGTACTTATTCTAAGATCTGGGTCTAAAAAAGGTTTAATAATCAACATCCCTCATAGTTTCTTGTTTTCAACTTCTCTCTTCTTCCAAAGGTACATTTATTGTTTTTTAGAACGTCAGTTTAATTTAGACTTTAGGTGTAGTATTGATTCTCACTATAATAAGCAGCAGCAGTCTATTCTTACAAATTAAAGGTTTTCTTTTCTAACAATTTTCACATAGTTATCATGAGAATGTTTTTGTATGTCTTATTATTCATAACTGACATATATGAAATATATGTGTGAAACTGAGTCCAGTACAGTGTACTCATAAGTCGAATAACTGCTAACAAATTACCATTTTGTGTGTTTCACTAATTGCCAATATGAAATCATCGTCTGATCTACGAATCGAATATAAATTGCATTCTATCTGCTAAGAGAATTTTGCTCCGATTAGTATTTTGGTGGAGTCTGGTCACCAGGCTAAGTCGAGTGTCACATCTGGCTAAACATAACCCTGATGTTTTACAATTATTCGTAACATATTAATGACGCCCCTCTGCAAACTTATCAACGCGACAGGTTAATTTATTTTGAGACTGATGTAAGTTAATAATTCAGCTGATTGACATTTGCGGCCATTTATTATCAGGAGACTGGAAACAAAGTTTATTTGTATAAATTTATGACTCTCGGTGTACATTAACATAAGATTGTTTAGGATCTACGTAAGTGTTGCCATGTAGTTACAAAATTACAAGTAAAACATTATGTATAATCAAATTATGATGCTGTAACAATCTTGATCTAACGAGGAAGAAGCTGTAAAAGCAGATACATGAACACAATAGTTATGTTCTATATATTTATTATTCAAAATCTGTGCAGTAGTTAAAAGGCACTTGTTTATTCTTATGAAGGTAAACTTTCATTACTGGATATCTTGCCCAAAATCTTAACTGTACATTAATACAGGTTCTACCCACGTAGGATAAATTTCAGTAAACAAGAGGATGTTAGGAAATACTCAGACAAATGTTTGTTTTTTTCTCATAAGCGGCAGCGGTGCACAGGTGTTAAGATGTTCTTGTGTGAGAAATTCATAGCTTAGTTGGCATTGGTATTCACTCGTACGTCTCTTGCCCTGGTACAATTGCAGTGGAGTCCTATCTCATAATACATTATAATGATATTCAGTAAATCATATTCATTTAGTCACCGGTAATTCCAGCAGTGCCAGCAGCTGTTCTTAAAGTTGAATGATAATAAAATAGTATATTTTTAAACTAGAAGTGTGACGAAAAAAGGATTATTATAGTTAAAGTTTCGTGTTTTTATATAATGAATTTACCTCGTTTTGTTTGATTTATTTTTATTGTCTTTTTAAAGATAATTCTGAACCATCTTCTGTCTTGGTTGTTTGAATATTTGGGGGTTTCAACTGGTTATGTTAAGCTCTATTCACCAGGGCTTTAACTTCAAGAGCAAAAACTAGAAAAGTTAATGTCTA
>NW_024750014.1:0-18081 GCF_018991925.1 Homarus americanus | reverse complement strand
TAGCGTTACGTATTGCTCCGGCACCTGACGGATGGTGCCATTCTCCACCTCCCAGGATGCAAGGCGAGGATGGGAGGATGGGGGAATGGGGGTTTACCGCTTCCTCAGTGCAGGGTCCTGATACCTTCCGTCGGCGCCTGACGGATGGTGCCATTCTCCACCTCCCAGGATGGGCGAGATGGGGATGGGGCGGATGGGGGGGATGGGGGCGATGGGGGACGGATTTTTTTTTTTACTTATTTTTCTTTGAGGGGGGATGGGGTTTCACGCCCTTCCCAGTGGGTGGGTCCTGATACCTTCCGTCGGCACCTGACGGATGGTGCCATTCTCCACCTCCCAGGATGGGGAGGATGGGGGGAGGGGATGGGGGGGATGGGGGGAATGGGGGTTTCACGCCCTTCCCAGTGGGTGGGTCCTGATACCTTCCCAAGTCAGCACCTGACGGATGGTGCCATTCTCCACCTCCCAGGATGGACGCGAGGATGGGGACGGATTTTTTTTTTTTTTTTTCTTTTGAGGGGGGATGGGGGGTTTCCAATGCCCTTCCCAGTGGGTGGGTCCTGATACCTTCCCATCGGCACCTGACGGATGGTGCCATTCTCCACCTCCCAGGATGGGAGAGATGGGGGAGGGGATGGGGGGATGGGGGGGAATGGGACGGTTTCACGCCCTTCCCAGTGGGTGGGTCCTGATACCTGTCGGCGCCTGACGGATGGTGCCATTCTCCACCTCCCAGGATGGGAGGAGGATGGGGAGGGGGATGGGGGATGGGGAATGGGGTTTCCACTCTTCCCAGTGGGTGGGTCCTGATACCTGTCGGCGCCTGACTCGGATGGTTATTCTCCACCTCCTGGGATGCAAGGAGGATGGGGAGGGATGGGTGGGGATGGGATTCACGCCCTTACCAGTCGGTGGTCCTGATACCTGTCGGCGCCTGACGGATGGTGCCATTCTCCACTCCCAGGATGGGCGAGGATGGGGAGGGATGGGGGGTGGGGGATGGGGGATCACTGCCTTACCAGTTCCAGGTCCTGATACCTTCCGTCGGCGCCTGACGGATGGTGCCATTCTCCACCTCCCAGGATGGGCGAGGATGGGGAATGGGGGTGGGGTGGGGATTCCACGCCCTTCCCAGTCGGTGGGTCCTGATACCTTCCGTCGGCACCTGACGGATGGTGCCATTCTCCACGTCCCAGGATGGGCGAGGATGGGGGAGGGGATGGGGCGGATGGGGACGGATTTTTTTTTTTTATTTTTTTTTCTTTGAGGGGGGATGGGGGTTTCCACGCCCTTACCATGGGTGTCCTGATACTCTCCTGTCGGCGCCTGACGGATGGTGCCATTCTCCACTCCCAGGATGGGCAGGGATGGGGGATGGGGTGGGGGATGGGGGGATTCCACGCCCTTCCCAGTGGTGGGTCCTGATACCTTCTCGGCACCTGGATTCTCCACGTCCCAGGATCGAAGGAGGATGGGGGAGGGGGATGGGGGATGGGGGAGGGATTCCACGCCTTCCCAGTGGGTGGGTCCTGATACCTTCCGTCGGCGCCTGACGGATGGTGCCATTCTCCACCTCCCAGGATGGGCGAGATGGGGATGGGGGGAAAGGATGGGGGACGGATTTTTTTTTTTTTTTTTTTGAGGGGGTGGGGGATGGGGGTTTCCACGCCCTACCCAGTCGGTGGGTCCTGATACCTTCCGTCGGCGCCTGACTGATGGTGCATTCTCCACCTCCCAGGATGGGCGAGGATGGGGAATGGGGGGTGGGGGGATGGGGGTTTCAATGCCCTTACCAGTGGGTGGGTCCTGATACCTTCCGTCGGCGCCTGACGGATGGTGCCATTCTCCACCTCCCAGGATGTAAGGAGATGGGAATGGGGTGGGGGATGGGGATTCCACCCCTTACCAGTCGGTGGGTCCTGATACCTCCGTCGGCACCTGACGGATGGTGCTATTCTCCACCTCCCAGGATGGGCGAGATGGGGGATGCAAGTGATGGGGACAGGATTTTTTTTTTTTTTTTTTTTTTTGAGGGGGTGATGGGGATTCCACGCCCTTACCAGTCGGTGGGTCCTGATACCTTCCGTCGGCACCTGACGGATGGTACCATTCTCCACCTCCCAGGATGGGCGAGGATGGGGATGGGGGATGGGGAGATTTTTTTTTTTTTTTTTGAGGGGGGGATGGGGGGTTTCCCGCCTTCCCAGTTGGGTCCTGATACCTTTCCGTCGGCGCCTGACGGATGGTGCCATTCTCCACCTCCCAGGATGCAAGGAGGATGGGGGATGGGGGATGGGGGGGATGGGGTTTCAGCCTCCAGTCGGTGGGTCCTGATACCTTCCGCGGCTCGACGATGGTGCCATTCTCCACCTCCCAGGATGGGTTGAGGATGGGGGATGGGGGGTGGGGAGGGGGTCACGCCCTTACCAGTCGGTGGTCCTGATACCTTCCGTCGGCACCTGACGGATGGTGCCATTCTCCACCTCCCAGGATGGGGGGTGGAGAGGGATGAAGGATGGGATTTTTTTTTTTTTTTTTTTCCTTTGAGGGGGATGGGGGATGGGATTTCCACGCCCTTCCCAGTGGGTGGGTCCTGATACCTGTCGGCGCCTGACGGATGGTGCCATCTCCACCTCCCAGGATGCAAGGAGGAGGGGGGATGGGGGGTGGGGATGGGGATTCCACGCCCTTCCCAGTGGGTGGGTCCTGATACCTTCCGTCGGCGCCTGACGGATGGTGCCATTCTCCACCTCCCAGGATGGGAGAGGATGGGGGAAAGGGGGATGGGGGAATGGGTGATTCCACGCCTTCCCAGTGGGTCTGATTCTTCCCGTCGGCGCCTGACGGATGGTGCCTTTGTCCCAGGATGGGCGAGGATGGGGATGGGGGCGATGGGGAACGGATTTTTTTTGAGGGGGTATGGGGGTCAACGCCCACAGTCCTGATACCTGTCGGCGCCTGACGGATGGTGCCATTCTCCACCTCCCAGGATGCTAGGAGGATGGGATGGGGTGGGGGGTTTCCACGCCCTTCCCAGTGGGTGGTTCCTGATAACCTTCCCATCGGCTCCGACGGATGGTGCGCTGTTCTCACGTCCCAGGATGGGCGAGGATGGGGATGGGGCGGATGGGAACGGGATTTTTTTTTTTTTTTTTTGAGGGGGTGGGGGATGGGGGTTTCCATTACCAGTCCTGATACCTTCCGTCGGCGCCTGACGGATGGTGCCATTCTCCACCTCCCAGGATGGGCGAGGATGGAGAGGGGATGGGGGATGGTTTCACGCCTCCCAGTGGGTGGGTCCTGATACCTTCCGTCGGCTCCGACGGATGGTGCCATTCTCCACCTCCCAGGATGAGGAGGATGTGGATGGGGGGTGGGGGGGGGGGTTTCCACGCCCTAGCACAGTGGTGGGTCCTGATACCTTCCGTCGGCACCTGACGGATGGTGCCATTCTCCACGTCCCAGGATAGGAGGATGGGGGGATGGGGCGATGGGGGAACGGATTATTTATTATTTATTTTTTTTTTTTTCTTTTGAGGGGTCGGGGGGGATGGTTTCACGCCCTTCCCAGTGGTGGGTACTGATACCTTCCGTCGGCGCCTGACGGATGGTGCCATTCTCCACCCAGGATGGGCGAGGAGATGGGGAAGTGGGGATGGGGGATTCCACGCCCTACCAGTCAGTGTGTCCTGATACCTTCCGTCGGCGCCTGACGGATGGTGCCATTCTCCACCTCCAGGATGGGTGAGGATGGGGATGGGGGGTGGGGGATGGGGATTCCACGCCCTTCCCAGTGGTGGGTCCTGATACTTCCGTCGGCGCCTGACGGATGGTGCCATTCTCCACCTCCCAGGATGATGAAGGAGATGGGGGGATGGGGGGTGGGGGATGGGGAATATTCACGCCTTCCCAGTGGGTGGGTCCTGATACCTTCCGTCGGCGCCTGACGGATGGTGCCATTCTCCACCTCCCCAGGATGGGCGAGAGGATGGGGGATGGGGGTGGAGGGGATGGGGCGGATGGGGGACGGATTTTTTTTTTTTTTTTTTTTTCTTTGAGGGTGATGGGGGTTTCCACGCCCTTCCCAGTGGTGGGTCCTGATACTCGTCGGCGCCTGACGGTTGGTGCCATTCTACCTCCCAGGATGGGCAGGAGGTGGGAATGGGGTGGGGGATGGGGGATTCCACGCCCTACCAGTCGGTGGTCCTGATACCTTCCGTCGGCGCCTCGACGGAAGGTGCCATTCTCCACCTCCCAGGATGGGCGAGGATGGGGATGGGGGTTGGGGGATGGGGACAAGGATGGGGACGGATTTTTTTTTTTTTTTTTTTTTTTTTGAGGGGGAGGGATTCACACTTCCCAGTTGGTGGGTCCTGAAACCTCTCTGTTGCCAACTACCGGATGGTACCATTCTCCACCTCCCAGATGGGTGTGATGGGGATGGATTCCACGCCTTCCCAGTTGGTGGGTCCTGAAACCTTCTGCCAACTTGATGGTGACATCCCACCTCCCAGGATGGAGGAGGATGGGGATGGGGGGGGGATAGGTGATGGGGGATTCACGTCTTCCCAGTCGGTGGGTCCTGATACCTTCACAATTACCGATGGTACCATTCTCCACCCAGGATGGGATGGGTGATGGGGATTCCACACTCTTCCCAGTCGGTGGGTCCTGATACCTCTGTTGCCAACTACGGATACACCATTCTCCACCTCCGAGGATGGGTGTGGAAGATGGGGATTCCACACCTTCTCAGTTGGTGGGTCCTGATACCTCCGCTGCCAACTGACTGGATGGTACCATTGTCCACCTTCGAGGATGGGGTGGGATGGGGATGAATTCCACACTCTTCCCCAGTCGGTGGGTCCTGATACCTTCCTGTCCCAACTACCGGATTGGTACCATTCTCCACCTCCGAGGATGGGTGTGATGGGGATGGGGATTCCACACCTTTCTCAGTTGGTGGTCCTGATACCTTCCGCTGCCAACTACCGGATGGTACCATTCTCCACCTTCGAGGATGGGTGTGGATGGGGATGGGGATTCCATCAATCAGTTGGGGTCCTGATACCTTCCGTTGCCAACTACCGGATGGTACCATTCTCCACCTCCCAGATGGGTGTGTGGATGGGGATGGATGGGGAATTCCACACCTTCCCAGTCGGTGGGTCCTGATACCTCTGTTGCCAACTACCGATGGTACCATTCTCCACCTCCCAGGATGGGTGTGGATGGGGAGGATGGGGAATTCCACACCCTTTCCCAGTCGGTGGGTCCCTGATACCTGTTGCCAACTACAGATGTACCATTCTCCACCTCCCAGGATGGTGATGGTACTTTCAGTCGGTGGGTCCTGATACCTCCGCTGCCAACTACCGGATGGTACCATCCTTCCACCTCCCAGGATGGGTGAGGGCAGCTAGTTATTCGTAGCCGTATTCAAGTTCAGTCAAGGTCGAGATGACAGCTCCCATGAAGGGCTGTGCGAATACTGTCATACTCTGTCAGTGTCGAGATGACAGGTCGTTTACATCACTACCACCTAAAAGGGTAGTGGGGAACACTGTCATACTCGTGTTGTCACCCACTAGAGTGATAAGTTCAGTGAGCAACTGGCTGGGTCCAGCCTCGACTCTCGTCCCGCTGGAGCTGGACGGTGGTACCTAGTCTGCCAGGCCACCGCCAGGCATTAATCAACATTCCAGAAGTTGTATTTATGTTACATGGTATTTTTCAGTTTTTCTTCAATAATTTATTTATGCAGTTCTTACGTGATTTTTCATGATTCACGTAAACTCACGACACCCATACACATACACACACGCCAGTCAAACACGCACACACAATTGTATCTGAGTTAGTGCAAGATTGCCTGTAAAGGGCCACACAGCTTCAATACAATTGTAACTCTGCTATTGAGTATAAATTACAAATCCTGAGAAAACCTGAAAATATATGAATTATTAAAAACAACAAAATCACCTTCACAAAGCCGACGTAGACCCTGGCGGTGGCCTGACGAACTACGTCTAGCACCGCCAGACCAGTTCGAGGCTGGGCCCAGCCAGTTGCTTTTTTTAATGGAATTAACCCACCAGGCACAGATCAAACGACCCACAACGGGGCCTGGGGGCGAAAAGGAACAGAAATAAATTTAAAATATAGAAGAAAAGGTTATACTGTGTTAATGTAGGAGGGTTTTATTACTGACGAGGCGATGAAGGAGAGCAGTTCTTCACCGTCATTTTACGTATCCTAGGAATGATTGTCTTAAAGAATTACATCCTCTTGACACTCCTCCCCCTAACACCCCCTTTGACACTCTCCCCACCCCCTGTTGACACTTCCCTCTTCATACCCCTGAAACACCTCCTGACACACTTGCCTCTCTTCCTGACACTACCCTCTTCTCTCCCTGACAGTGCCACCTCCTGATACTTCCTTCCTCCCCCAACAACCTCCTCTCCCCCTGACCCCCCTATTCCCTTGAAATCCCCTTATTCCTGACACCCCCCATCCCCCTGACACTTCCCATGCCCCTTGAACTCTTCCTCCCTCCTCCTGACACTCTCTCTCCTCCTGACACCCTCCTCCCTCCTGACACTCTCCTGACACCCTTCTCTCCTCCTCACCCTCCCTCTCTCCCCTGACACTCTCCTCCTGACACCCTCTCTCCTCCTGACACCCTCCTCTCCTCCTGGCACTTCTCCTGACACCCTCCCTCTCTCCTCCTGACACCCTCCCTCCTCCTGACACTCTCCCCTGACACCCTTCTCCTCCTGACACTTCTCCTCCTGACACCCTTCCTGCCTCCCTGACACTCTTCCTCCTCCTGACACCCTCTCTCCTCCTGACACCCTCCCTCTCCCCTGACACTCTCCTCCTGACACCCCTTCTCTCCTCCTGACACTCTCCTCCTGACACCCCTTCTTCCTCCTGACACTCTCCTCCTGACACCCTCCTCTCCTCCTGAGACTATCCTCCTGACACCCTTTCTCTCCTCCCTGACACCTCCTCTCCTCCTGACACTCTCCTCCTGACAACCTCCTCCCTAAACTACCTTCCGCTATCATTCGCTCTATTACGGTGAGTCAATGTTTTGTCTGTTTCAGTTTGGTGACAGCGGTCGAGCCTGAGAAGAGCGCCTGAACCTCTATTTTATTTACGATTCCTTCTTTATCTTGAGTTAGTAGCCAAGATTGTCTGGCTCTCCCTGTCTGCCTCTGACTGTCTGTTTCTGTGTGTCTGTCTGTTTAATGTCTGTCTGTCTGTGTCTTGTCCGTCTGTCTGTTGTTTTTCTAACTGTCTCTGTTTGTCTGTCTGTCTACAAATCCTCCCTAGAATCCTATCCTATAAATCAACATACCCGACCCCGCCCCCAACAAAAATAAATAAATAATTAAAAAAAAAAATAAATAAATAAATTAATAAATAAAAAGCAACACCCCCACCCAGACAAAGCCGCACAGAAATACTTACAATTCTCTATACCCAACCTTGAAGGACAGCCACCGCCAGGGGTCTACTGTCGGCTTTTGTGAAGTTTTAGAGTTACAATTGTATTGAAGCTGTGTAGGCCTTTACAGCCAATCTGCTACTAACTCAAGATACACTTGTGTGTGTGCGTGTTTGACTGGCGTGTGTATGTGTATGGTGTCGAGTTTATGAATCATGAAAAATCTTTTGCAAGAACCTATACCAAAACACATACAAAAGACTACCAACAGTAATAAACAACAGCGCTACGGTAACTCTGCTATTTGAGTTTAAAATCACGTTAAGAACTGGCAATAAATTAAATTATTGAAGAAAAACTGAAAATACCACATGTAACATAAATACAACTGAATGTTGATTAATGTCCCCTGGCGGTGGCCTGGGAACTAGGTACCACCGCCCAGCCCGGCGGGACGAGATCGAGGCTGACCCAGCCAGTTGCTCACTTGAACTTATCACTCGAGGGGTGACAACACGAGTATGACAGAGTCTCCCCTGCACTACCCTCATGGGTAGTGATGTAGGCGACCTGTCATCTGACACTGACAGAGTATGACAGTATTCCTGCACAACCCTTCATGGGTGGAGCTGTCATCTCGACCCTTGACTGAACTTGAATACGGCTACGAATAACTATGACTGCCCTCACCATCCTGGGAGGTGGAGAATGGTACCATCCGGGTAGGGCAACGGAAGGTATCAGGACCCACCGACTGGGAAGGGTGTGAATCCTCCATCCCCATCCACACCCATCCTGGGAGGTGGAGAATGGTACCATCCGGTAGTTGGCAACGGAAGGTATCAGGACCCACCGACTGGGAAGGGTGTGGAATCTCCCATCCCCATCCACACCCATCCTGGGAGGTGGAGAATGTACCATCCGTAGTTGGCAACGGAAGGTTTCAGGACCCACCAACTGGGAAGGGCGAACCCCCATCACCCCCCATCCCCCACTCCCCCCCATCCCCCATCCTCGCCCATCCTGGGAGGTGGAGAATGGTACCATCCGGTAGTTGGCAACGGAAGGTATCAGGACCCACCGACTGGGAAGGCGAACTCCATCCCCCATCCCCATCCCCCATCCTCGCCCATCCTGGGAGGTGGAGAATTGCACCATCCGTCAGGCCGACGGAAGGTATCAGGACCCACCACTGGAAAGGGCGGAAACCCCCCCCTCAAAAAAAAAATCCCGTCCCCATCCGCCCCCATCCCCCTCAACCCCCCATCCCATCCTCCCCATCCTGGGAGGTGGAGAATGGCACCATCCGTCAGGCACCGACGGAAGGTATCAGGACCACCCACTGGGAAGGGCGGAAACCCCCATCCCCCTCACCCCCCATCCCCCATCCCTGCCCATCCTGGGAGGTGGAGAATGGCACCATCCGTCAGGCGCCGACGGAAGGTATCAGGACCCACCCACTGGGAAGCCTGAGCCTCCCACCCCCCCATCCCCCCCCATCCCCCTCCCCCATCCTCGCCCATCCTGGAGGTGGAGAATGGCACCATCCAGGCGCCGACGGAAGGTATCAGACCCACCCACTGGAAGGCGTGAATCCCCATCCCCCCACCCCCCAAAAAAAAAAAATCCTGTCCCCATCCGCCCCATCCCCCATCCTCGCCCATCCTGGGAGGTGGAGAATGGCACCATCCGTCAGGCACCGACGGAAGGTATCAGGACCCACCCACTGGGAAGGGAGGAAACCCCATCCCCCTCACCCCCCATCCCCCATCCTCGCCCATCCTGGAGGTGGAGAATGGCACCATCCGTCAGGCGCCGACGGAAGGTATCAGGACCCACCCACTGGGAAGGCGGAAACCCCCATCCCCTCACCCCCCATTCCCCATCCTCGCCCATCCTGAGGTGGAGAATGGCACCATCCGTCAGGCGCCGACGGAAGGTATAGGACCCACCGACTGGAAGGGCGTGAATCCCATCCCCCCCCAAAAAAAAAAAAAAAAAAACTCGTCCCCCACCCCCATTCCCCATCCTCGCCCATCCTGGGAGGTGGAGAATGGCACCATCCGTCAGGCGCCGACGGAAGGTATCAGGACCCACCGACTGGTAAGGGCGGAACCCCCATCCCCCACCTCCCCCAAAAAAAAAAAAAAAATCCGTCCCCAATCCGCATCCCCCCATACCTCCCCATCCTCGCCCATCCTGGGAGGTGGAGAATGGCACCATCCGTCAGGCGCCGACGGAAGGTATCAGGACCCACCCACTGGAAGGGCGTGGAACCCCCATCCCCCCCACCTCAAAAAAAAAAATCCTGTCCCCATCCCCCATCCCTCCACCCCTACCCCCATCCTCGCCCATCCTGGGAGGTGGGATAGGCACCATCCGTCAGGCACCGACGGAAGGTATCAGGACCCACCCACTGGGAAAGGCGGAAACCGGCCATCCCCCTCACCCCCCCATCCCCATCCTCGCCCATCCTGGGATGTGGAGAATGGCACCAGCCGTCAGGCGCCGACGGAAGGTATCAGGACCACCCACTGGGAAGGGCGTGGAAACGCCCCATTCCCCCCATCCCCCATACCCCCCCCCATCCTCGCCCATCCTGGGAGGTGGAGAATGGCACCATCCGTCAGGCGCCGACGAAGGTATCAGACCCACCCACTGGGAAGGCGTGAAACTCCCATTCCCCCATCCCCCACCCCCATTCCCCATCCTCGCCCATCCTGGGAGGTGGAGAATGGCACCATCCGTCAGGCGCCGACGGAAGGTATCAGGACCCACCGACTGGGAAGGGCGTGGAAACCCCATCCCCCCTCACCCCCCCATCCCCATCCTCGCCCATCCTGGGAGGTGGAGAATGGCACCATCCGTCAGGTGCCGACGGAAGGTATCAGGACCCACCGACTGGAAGGGCGTGAACCCCCCATCCCCCCACCCCCATTCCCAATCCTCGCCCTCTGGGACGTGGAGAATGGCACCATCCGTCAGGCGCCGACGGAAGGTATCAGGACCCACCGACTGGTAAGGGCGTGGAACCCCCATCCCCCCCCCCCAAAGAAAAACCGTCCCCATCCGCCCCATCCCCTCACCCCCCCATCCCCCATCCTCGCCCATCCTGGGAGGTGGAGAATGGCACCAGCCGTCAGGCGCCGACGGAAGGTATCGACCCACCCACTGGTAAGGGCGTGGAACCCCATCCCCCCACCCCTCCCCAACTCGCCCTTCCTGGGACGTGGAGAATGGCACCATCCGTCAGGCGCCGACGGAAGGTATCAGGACCCACCGACTGGTAAGGGCGGAAACCCCCATCCCCCCTCAAAAGAAAAAAAAAAATAAAAATCCGTCCCCATCCGCCCCCATCCCCCTCACCCCCCATCCCCATCCTCGCCCATCCTCGGAGGTGGAGAATGGCACCATCCATCAGGCGCCGACGGAAGGTATCAGGACCCACCGACTGCAGGGCGTGGAATCCCATCCCCCCAACCCATTCCCCATCCTCGCCCATCCTGGGAGGTGGAGAATGGCATCATCCGTCAGCGCCGACGGAAGGTATCAGACCACCCACTGGGAAGGGGGCGGGAACGCCCCATTCCCCCATCCCCCACCCCATTCCCCATCCTCGCCCATCCTGGGAGGTGGAGATGGCACCATCCATCAGGTGCCGACGGAAGGTATCAGGACCCACCCACTGGGAAGGCGGAAACGCCCCCTATCCCCATCCCCCCCCCATACCCCTCCCCATCCCCGCCCATCCTGGGAGGTGGAGAATGGCACCATCCATCAGGCGCCGACGGAAGGTATCAGGACCCACCGACTGGTAAGGGCGTGGAACCATCCCCCCACCCTCAAAAAAAAAAAATCCCGTCCCCATCCGCCCCATCCCCCCCACCCCCATTCTCCATCCTCGCCCATCCTGGGAGGTGAGAGAATGCACCATCCATCAGGTGCCGACGGAAGGTATCAGGACCCACCGACTGGTAAGGCGTGAATCCCCATCCCCATCCCCTCCCCATCCTCGCCCATCCTGGGAGGTGGAGAATGGCACCATCCGTCAGGCGCCGACGGAAGGTATCAGACCCACCCACTGGGAAGGGGGCGGAAACCCCTCACCATCCTGGGAGGTGGAGAATGGCACCATCCAGGTGCCACGGAAGGCATGACCCCACTGAGGCGCGAATCCCCATCCCCTCCCCCCCCATCCCCATCCTCGCCCATCCTGGGAGGTGGAGAATGGCACCATCCGTCAGGCGCCACGGAGTATCAGGACCCACCCACTGAGGCGTGAAACCCCCATTTCCCCCATCCCATCCTCCTCCCCATCCTGCCCATCCTGGGAGGTCTAGAATGGCACCATCCGTCAGGCGCCGACGGAAGGTATCAGGACCCACCCACTGGGAAGTGAACCCCATCCCCACCAACCCCCCAAAAAAAAAAAAAAATCCGTCCCCATCCGCCCCCATCCCCCCCCACCCCCATCCTGGGAGGTGGAGAATGGCACATCCGTCAGGTGCCGACGAAGGTATCAGGACCCACCGACTGGTAAGGGCGGAAACCCCCATCCTCAAAGAAAAAAAAACCGTCCCCATCCCCTCAACCCCATCCCCATCCTCGCCCATCCTGGAGGTGGAGAATGGCACCAGCCGTCAGGCGCCGACGGAAGGTATCAGGACCCACCCACTGGAAGGGCGGGAAAACCCCCATCCCCCTCACCCCCATCCCATCCTCGCCCATCCTTGAGGTGGAGAATGGCACCATCCGTCAGGCGCCGACGGAAGGTATCAGACCCACCGACTGAAGGCGGAATCATCCCCCCACCCCCCCTAAAAAAAAATAAAAAAATAAAAACTCGTCCCCATCCGCCCCCATCCCCCCAACCCCCATTCTCATCCTCGCCCATCCTGGGAGGTGGAGAATGGCATCCATCGTGCCGACGGTATCAGGACCCACCGACTGGTAATGGAACTCCCCATCCCCCCCACCCCCATTCCCATCCTCGCCCATCCTGGGAGGTGGAGATGGCACCATCCGTCAGGCGCCGACGGAAGGTATCAGGACCCACCGACTGGTAACGTGGAATCCCCATCCCCCCACCCCTCAAAAAAAAAAAAAAAAAATCCGTCCCCATCCGCCCTATCCCCCCCACCCCCATTCCCCATCCTCGCCCATCCTGGAGGTGGAGAATGGCACCATCCGTCAGGCACCGACGGAAGGTATCAGGACCCACCCACTGGGAAAGGGAAACCGGCCATCCCCCTCACCCCCCATCCCCATCCTCGCCCATCCTGGGATGGGAGAATGGCACCAGCCGTCAGGCGCCGACGGAAGGTATCAGGACCCACCCACTGGGAAGGGTGAAACCCCATCCCTCACCCCATCCCCCATCTCCTCGCCCATCCTGGGAAGTGGAGAATGGCACCATCCGTCAGGCGCCGACGGAAGGTATCAGGACCCACCGACTGGTAAGGGCGTGGAATCCCCATCCCCCACCCCCTCAAAAAAAAAAAAAATCCGTCCCCATCCGCCCCATCCCCCAATTCCCCCATCCTCGCCCATCCTGGACGTGGAGAATGGCACCATCCGTCAGGCGCCGACGGAAGGTATCAGGACCACCGACCGGTAAGGGCGTGAACCCCCATCCCCCCACCCCCCATTCCCCCATCCTCGCCCATCCTGGGAGGTGGAGAATGGCACCATCCGTCAGGTGCCGACGGAAGGTATCAGGACCCACCGACTGGTAAGGGCGTGAACCCCATCCCCCCACCCCTCGAAAAAAAAAAAAAATAAAAAATCCGTCCCCCATCCGCATCCCCATCTCCGCCCATCCTGGGAGGTGGAGACCATCCGTCAGCGCCGACGGAAGGTATCAGACCCACCCACTGGAAGTGGAACCCCATCCCCCTCAAAAAAAAAAAAAAAAAAATCCCAGTCCCCATCCCCCATCCTCGCCCATCCTGGGAGGTGGAGAATGGCACCATCCGTCAGGTGCCGACGGAAGGTATCAGGACCACCCACTCGGAAGGGCGTGAACTCCCCATCCCCCCTCACCCCCCCCCATCCCCCATCCCTGCCCATCCTGGGAGGTGGAGAATGGCACCATCCGTCAGGCGCCGACCGGAAGGTATCAGGACCCACCACTGGGAAGGGCGGAAACGCCTCCATTCACCCCATCCCCATACCCTCCCCCATCCTCGCCCATCCTGGGAGGTGGAGAGGCACCATCCGTCAGGCGCCGACGGAAGAAGACCCACCCACTGGGAAGGCGAGAACCCCCATTCCCCATCCCCCCATACCCTCCCCCATCCTCGCCCATCCTGGGAGGTGGAGAATGGCACCATCCGTCAGGTGCCGACGGAAGGTATCAGGACCCACCGACTGGTAAGGGCATGGAATCCCCCATCCCCCCCAATCCATTCCCAATCGTCGCCCTTCCTGGGACGTGGAGAATGGCACCATCCGTCAGGCGCCGACGGAAGGTATCAGGACCCACCGACTGGTAAGGGCGGAAACCTCCATCCCCTCAAAGAAAAAAAAAAAAAAAAAAATCCGTCCCCATCCCCCCATCCCCCCCATCCCCATCCTCGCCCAGCCTGGGAGGAGGAGAATGGCACCAGCCGTCAGGCGCCGACGGAAGGTATCAGGACCCACCCACTGGTAAGGGCGTGAATCCCCATCCCCCCACCCCCCATTCCCAACTTTCCTGGGACGTGGAGAATGGCACCATCCGCCAGGCGCCGACGGAAGGTATCAGGACCCACCGACTGCAAGGCGTGAAACCCCCATCCCCCCTCAAAAAAAAAAAAAAAAAAAAATCCGTCCCCAATCCGCCCCCATCCTCACCCCATCCCCATCCTCGCCCATCCTCGGAGGTGGAGAATGGCACCATCCGTCACGCCGACGGAAGGTATCAGGACCCACCGACTGAAGTGCGTGAATCCCATCCCCACCCCTCAAAAAAAAAAAAAATAAAAAATCCCGTCCCCCATCCCCCCATTCCCCATCCTCGCCCATCCTGGGAGGTGGAGAATGGCACCATCCGTCAGGCGCCGACGGAAGGTATCAGGACCCACCGACTGGTAAGGGCGTGAACCCCCATCCCCCACCCCCTCAAAAAAATAAAAAATAAAAATCCGTCCCCCATCCCCCATCCCCCCCATCCCCATCATCCTCGCCCATCCTGGGAGGTGGAGAATGGCACCATCCATCAGGTGCCGACGGAAGGTATCAGGACCACCGACTGGTAAGGCGTGAACTCCCCAATTCCCCCACCCCATTCCCCATCCTCGCCCATCCTGGGAGGTGGAGAATGGCACCATCCATCAGGTGCCGACGGAAGGTATCAGGACCCACCGACTGGTAAGGGCGTGGAACCCCCATCCCCCACCCCCCATTCCCCATCCTCGCCCATCCTGGAGGTGGAGAATGGCATCATCCGTCACGCCGACGGAAGGTATCAGGACCCACCACTGGGAAGGGCGGGAACGCCCCATTCCCCCATCCCCCATACCCATTCCTCATCCCGCCCATCCTGGGAGGTGGAGAATGGCACCATCCGTCAGGCGCCGACGGAAGGTATCAGACCCACCCACTGGAAGGGCGGGAACTCCCATCCCCCATCCTCCCCCCATCCTGCCCATCCTGGGAGGTGGAGAATGGCACCATCCGTCAGGCGCCGACGGAAGGTATCAGGACCACCCACTGGGAAGGGCGGAAACCCCTCGCCCATCCTGGAGGTGAGAATGGCACCATCCGTCAGGTGCCGACGGAAGGTATCAGACCCACCACTCGGAAAATCCCATCCTCACCCCCATCCCCATCCTCGCCAATCCGGAGGTGGAGAATGGCACCATCCGTCAGGCGCCGACGGAAGGTATCAGGACCCACCCACTGGGAAGGGCGGAAACCCCCATTCCCCATCCCCCATCCCCTCCCCCATCCTCGCCCATCCTGGGAGGTCTAGAATGGCACCATCCGTCAGGCCCCCGACGGAAGGTATCGGACCCACCACTGGGAAGGGCGGGAATCCCCCATCCCCACCAAAATCCGTCCCCCATCCGCCCCATCCCCCTCCACCCCCATCCTGGGAGGGAGACGGCACCATCCGTCAGTGCCGACGGAAGGTATCAGGACCCACCGACTGGTGGCGGGAATCCCCCATCCCCCACCCCCCAATCCCCAATCCTTCTTCTGGGACGTGAAGAATGGCACCATCCCGTCGGCGCCGACGGAAGGTAACAGGACCCACCGATCGTAGCGTGGAAACCCCCATCCCCCAAGAAAAAAAATCCCGTCCCCATCCGCCCCATTCCCCTCAACCACCCCATCCCTCGCCCATCCTGGGAGGTGAGAATGGCACCAGCCTCAAGCGCCGACGGAAGTTATCAGGACCCACCGACTGGTAAGGGCGGAATCCCCCATCCCCACCCCCTCAAAAAAATAAAAAAATAAAAACTCGTCCCCATCCGCCTCATCCCCCACCCCATCCCCATCTCCTCGCCCATCCTGGGAGGTGAGAATGGCACCATCCATCAGGTGCCGACGGAAGGTATCAGGACCCGACTGGTAAGGCGTAATCCCCATCCCCCAACTCCCCATTCCCATCCTTCGCCCATCCTGTGAGAATGGCACCATCCGTCAGGCGCCGACGGAACAGACCCAATCATCCTACCCTCTCACCCCCTCAAAAAAAAAAACCTGTCCCCATCCGCCATCCCCATCCCCCCACCCATTCTCATCCTCGCCCATCCTGGGAGGTGGAGAATGGCACCATCCGTCAGGCGCCGACGGAAGGTATCAGAACCCACTGACTGGAAACGTAACCCCCATCCCCCACCCCCATTCCCCATCCTCGCCCATCCTGGGAGGTGGAGAATGCACCATCCGGCGCCGACGGGTATCAGGACCCACCTGTGAAGGGCGAAACGCCCCATCTCCCCATCCTCCCCATACCCATTCCCCATCCTGCCCATCCTGGGAGGTGGAGAATGGCACCATCCGTCAGGCGCCGACGGAAGGTATCAGGACCACCACTGGGAAGGGTGAAACCCCATTCCCCATCCCCATCCCCTCCCCATCCTGCCCATCCTAGGTCTAGGCTTGCACCATCCGTCAGGCGCCGACGGAAGGTATCAGGACCACCCATTGGGAAGGGCGTGGATCCCACACCTATCTCCCCCATCCCCTCCCCATCCTGGCCCATCCTGGAGGTGGAGAATGGCACCATCCGTCAGGCGCCGACGGAAGGTATCAGGACCCACCCACTGGGAAGGGCGTGAACCCCATCCTCAGTCCATCCTGGGAGGTGGAGAATGGCATAAGGACATAAGGCACTACCGTCTAACATAACTACCCACCTAACATAACCTAACCTAACGTACACTACCGTCTAACATGACTTAATCTACCTCTAACATAACCTAACCTACCCTCTAACATAGCTTACCCGGCCTAACATACTGTGTAACCAACTTCACCAGGCCGAACTTCATTGATAACACTGACACACACACACAATATGGAACAATATGACGATACAAACAAAAAGACTCACATAGTATCAGTGTGTGTGTGTGTGTGTGTGTGTGTGTGTGTGTGTGTGTGTGTGTGTGTGTTTCTCAGTAGAAGGTATGGGTCCACCGACTGGAAGGGCGTGGAATCCCCCCCCGATCCCCATCCCCCCTCCTCCCCATCCCATGTCCGGAGAGTGAGAATGGCACCATCCGTCAGGCGTAGGCAGAGAGTATCAGGACCCACCGACTGGAAGGCGTGAAACTATCCCCATCCCTCAAAAAAAAAAAAAAAAAAAAAAATCCCTCCCCATCCCTTCCCCCCCCCCATCCCCATCCTCGCCCATCCTGGAGGTGGATGCCACCATCCAAGTCAGGCGCCGACGGAAGGTATCGGACCCACCACTGGGAAGGGCGTGGAATCCCCATCATCCATTTCTCCCCATCCTGGAGGTAGAATGGCACCATCCGTCAGGCGCAGGCAGGAGGTATCAGGACCCACCGACTGGGAGGCGTGGGATCCCCCCATCCCCCCATCCCATTTCCCCATCCTCGCCATCCTGGGATGGAGGCACCATCCGTCAGGCGCCGACGGAAGGTATCAGGACCACCGACTGGTAGGCGTGGAACCCCCCCCATCCCCCCACTCAAAAAAAAAAAAAAAAAAAAAAAAAATCCCGTCCCCCATCTGCCCCCATCCCCATCCCATTCCCCATCCTCGCCCATCCTGGGAGGTGGAGAATGGCACCATCCGTCAGGCGCCGACGGGTATCAGGACCCACCCACTGGTGATGGTGGTGGTGGTGGTGGTGGTATTTGTGTGTTGTGGATGGTGATATTTTGTGGTATGAAAAATACCTGTGTAGAGATAATCTGATAATGGTTGGTAGCGTGGAAATGGCAATGGCAGTGTAGGGGAGTGACGAGGTGTAAAATCTAAGGTAACGCAAGGAGACAGGCAAACTGCTGAACTTCTGAGGCGTGTGGAGACGGGCAGGGAGAAACACCCAAAACATGTTTCACGTTCTAAAGCTGAAAGAGTTATGAATAATTTTCCAACGGAATTTCGCTGTATAACTGAGTTATGATTTCACGTGTCCCATTGTAATTACGAACCGCCCTGGG
>NW_024750013.1:0-40502 GCF_018991925.1 Homarus americanus | reverse complement strand
AGGTAGTTCTGTCCACTGGTGCTGACCTAACCAGAAGTCTCGTGCCTCATGTATCTTAGTGTGATCAGCATCGGCAAAACGTTTAACGTGATGGTGTAAGTCTACTGAACAACTGAAGAGAAGTTGCTAATAAAACACCTGAACATCTTTGGAAAAACGTGTCATCATTTACTTTTCTTGAGTGAAAGATATACAAACAAGAGTGTTGCTTTAGTGCTATATGGCCTAACAGTGCGTATCTGAACAGGTTGAGGTATAGTGCCATGTTGTGGTGATTAAAATTAAAATAGGTGATCTGTCTTAGGAGTGATTTAGGAGTAAATTAGAAGGCCTATCATGGCAAAATTTTAGTTTCGCTTTTCAATTTACTTGTATCTGGCCTCCCAAGAGTTTATGCGGATAAAATAAAAAGGATGTTATCGGAAGAGCATACGGTAGTATTGCACTCACTCTCTGCTTTGAGCAATCATGTGCTTGAGGAACTCTAGGTTACTGTGACGCTGGGGAGGTGTGGCGTTTTAAGTATGCAAATTTACCTGAAGAATTTGATCAGTACTTTTCATTGACTTCACCTCATATACATTGGTGATGGTTTTTATGCAATTAGAGTTTTGAAGGTTGGTTGTTTGTGGTATATGGATGCTGACTAAAATCGAATTTCACCACGGAACCATCGGTTCATAAATGACCCACGCATTGTCGGGAAGTCGGCGAGGCGACTGTGTATGAGATATTTGCCTGTGTGCCATCAGGATTGAATCTGAAAAATTTAACTTTTACAAATGCGACGGCTTGCGCGAAAAGTCGACGAAGACTTTAAAAACAAACTGACACTCCAGCACTATGGCTGCCGCAGGTTGTTCTTCATTTCAGCGACCTTACAGGTTATATAATTAGATGGCAGCTGAGTTCGTGTTGAGGCCCTTCTTCATGGCAGACCTGAATTATCGTGCCTTGTTTTGGTGCTAATTCCCGTGTCGCGGTTTATTCGCGATACCTCACTCCGCTGAAGACGTAGTGATGGCTGTGATGGAGACGTAATAATGGGCTCGTCCACTCCTCCATAAATCCGTTTTAGTTTCGTTTTTTAACATAACTCACAAACTATCTGGAACTACGCAAAACAGCCATACAAATTAAAGCTCTGATAATAAAAAACCAGTTTGGTAAAAACCCTCTTGCTTTAAATATATTTCAGTGAATATGCAGTAGATTACTTTCGTACTGTGTTGTACCGTCATGGCATTAAACGCCGGCCAACACCTAGAAATACTGAGTGTTGACATTTTATTTAATAACCGTAGGATTTGTTCTTTACCGTGAGAGTATTGCAAAATGTTTCCAGTACGCTAAACGTGGCGAAGGCTTGCAGGGTGTTCCTATCTCAGGTTCACTGTCGTCAAACAATGCCACCTGTAACGTGCTTTAAAAATTGTCAGTATATCCTAAATTCCATATCACGGTACATTAATTTCACGGGCTGCTTGTACTTTATAGCGTTAACGCTTTGATTTATATAGTACGTTATTTAATGTACTGCGTTTGTAAATTGTGAACGTCTTCAAATGCCGAAGTCACATTATTTACCGTATACTTGTTATTTCGCTTTTAAGGCCATGTTGGTCTTCGGCTTAGGTAGAAATTTATCTTGGGATGGCTCATTCAAGCTTTTTATACTTTTCTGAGGAAGTTTCTGGGTAAAGCCAAATATTTGTGCATACAGTAAGTTTAATCCGACTTCAGCTGAACCCAGTCTCCTTCGGGGGGTATAAACCAGTGCTGGACACTAAAGGCATGGAACCGAGCCTTCTTACATCAATATGCTGATATTGCACCTGAAATTTACAAGCCAGAGATCACTAATCCACAAATCTGATATCCGCTCATGGCACAACGCATCTTTACGTATTTTGTATCTTCTTTGGAAATCATCATCGAATGCATATTTCGTGATCCCGTAACTTATATCCCCCAGTTCTCCTGATAGGCGTATATACACCCATTCACTACGTGCTCATCGCCGCCACCATCTTATTTGACAAAGGTTTTTGGCAAGCACCCCAAACGCTTCTATTTCGTAAGCCACCTGCTTCTTAACCAGTAGCGCTATTACCAAACAGCACATATCAACGTATTTGTAGGCAAAAAGTTTCATTGATGAGAAAATGGAAACTGAAGTCAGGGCACCAGTGGTAATAATGCACTATGTCAGTTACCACATCATGTAACGAAAAGATGTCCTAAACATATAAATTTTCCGTAAACTCATTTTACTAGGCAAACGTTATTATTACTCCAACGTTTCGTTTGATTATTCAGGAGGAGGGTGGCATTTGTGGGTGGTTAAGCTGGGCAGGTCAGGGGGACATGGTTCGTCAGTGATAAAAGTATCATTAACAAATAACCGACATGTTTGGCCGCCGCCATCATTAACCCCTCCAGGCAGCAGTCAGTTGATCCCCAAAAAGTTATCATTTAACCAGAAAAAATGCAGCGGGTTTCTGAACTTACGCCGTGTGCGCTGCGTTAAATTACCAGCCAGATTGGGTGCGCCTGCCAAAACTATTGAATTTATTATCGGTGCAGTTGGTGTGCGGCAGCGGAAATATCAAATACAATAGAATATAAATGAACAAATTTCACTTTTCGTAGCAACATACTGTTGTTTTACTATTATTTATGTAGCATTAGCAATCGCGGTCCTCCTCCTGGGCGTATACTTCACCCATCTCTCACCATCTACTTCCACTCTCCTTCCATTCTCTCACCTCTTTTTTTCCTCAGTTTTATAGCTATACTTAATTTACAACAGTCGATTTCTGGGCGTTTTACCAAGTGAAGCAAGTACAGAACTAATAGGAGTCAACTCTCTCTCTCTCTCTCTCTCTCTCTCTCTCCTACTCTCTCTCACTCCTCCTCTCTCCCTCTCTCTCTCTTCGGAAATTTCGTTTTTATCTCCTCCTCATTTTCTCCGCCATTTCTATCCTCTCTTGCCACTCCGGGACTTGGCGTATATTGTCACCCACTGCTGCCCGCCCAGAGCACCCGCCATCCGTAGGGGCATCCTGGATATTGAACCTCCCGTGAAACAAGACATTCAGGCTTGAGATAAGATCCCCACCACCACTTACCTTTGCCCCTACCCCAGGCACTGGGAGCCACGAGATGCCAACAGATCAGGCAAGTTTATTATCTTTGTCAGGTGTGATGGTGGTGATGATGATGATGATGATGATAGTAGTGTGATGATGATGATGATATTGATGGCCTCAGGTTGACGTGCGGGTATGTTGACCTGCCTGCTGAGTCCACACTGGAGATTGTCTCCTCAGGTAGTTTCATTGTTTGTACCGCATCTGACACATGGTTATGCACTCAGGCTGGGCGATCACATACATGTTGACTCCATGTAGATTGTATGGAAGAGTTTACTGAATATAAATCTGCCTACCTACTATTAATCTACCAAGTATTTATTTAGCAGTAAGAGGGTCGGTGGTTTAAGGCTTCTCGCTTTTATGCAGACAGTACAGAAAATCAGGACGGTTTTGAGGCGCGATGAAATACGAGTAGAATAATGGTACTTTGTTGAAGGAGGAACCGGTACGACAAGAGCACAGGGGAGGCAGGGGAGCACATGGGGGCAGGAACACATGGGGACAGGGTTTGCAAGATGGCGAGGTGCCGGGGATGGCAGGGAGCACATGGGGGCAGGGGAAAACATGGGGGCGAGAACTGGGGATGGCGAGACAGGGATGGCAGGGGCATGGGTGGCAGGGAAGGCAGGGAGCAGGAATGGCAGGGAAGGCAGGGGAGCATAGGGATGGCAGGCTGGGAAGTATCCAGAGATTCACTTGTTACTACCAGTACTATGGTGAGTGTAAACATTGGGCAACTGAGGCTTAAAATAAGAGGATAATGTTACACGAATCGGAGGATGAAGAAAATCTCAGGACGATCAGATTACCTTGATATCTTACTACGGATGTTTGTTCTGTATATGCAGTGTCCTTGGATGTAATACAGCGTTCGCAGCCGAGCCCGATATCTCCTAGCATATTTTGCGCCAAGATTTTCCGATATACGCAAAGAAGATGAATCACCAGCCACTAAACTTAACTTTCAGAGATAACCCCCAGCAAACTACCATATAATGCAAACTATGGTGAAAGCGTATTAAGCGCGAATGCATAAATATATTTACACACTACTACACGCACACGCGCGCGCGCAAATGACGTAACTGACTGGAGCCACGAATAAAACGAATCGAAATATAAATTAACGCCATACATAGTCTTAACTTCACACATTTGATGCCGCAGTAGTTGCTTTGATATGATATGCCAGCTGAATTCACGGTGAAACAATTTCTCCATCAGCAGACGGGTTGCTTCGCTGGATCAGCTGACGCGATAGCATCTTTCTATGTAAAAGACGGTAAAAGGCGTTTAATACTCCCTTATTTCTATGATATATGCCCAATAAAAGAAAACAAATAAAGTAATAGGGTAGGCTAAACCTGGTGGAATACTCATAAACGCGTAAATGTTCTCGTACAGCATAGAGCGGTGGATATATTGTTACCGGTTAGTAAATGGCCAAATGCCAGTAGCCAGCAGAGCCCAAAATATTTCATGGTATTATCACAGGTCTGATCTCAAGCCTGCCTGCAAATTCATTATTTATACACTGTTATAAACTTTTGTAATTTGTCATAATATAGTAGGAACGGCAAGTGCACGGTTTATTTGTTTTCATCATTTTGCCATCAGCAAATGTTTAGGCTTAGCGTTAGATACAGTCTTCCAGGTACACTCCTTACCCGTCTGTATTGTTTATTTGACGCTTCTTCATCAGTACTACTACTTTTCTGTCTCCCCCCAAAACACTAACTTAACTCCTTAAATCATTTCCTTCATCACAATAAAATTATCGATGTATTCTCTTATCTTTATTATCAATTTTTGATATAATTATGCGGTATTATTTAATGTCTGCTTTCGAAATCTCAATATAATGTTCATATATTTAACATACACGTTTTTCGCATAATCACTCGCAAGAGCTGGTACACATCGTAATCATATTTGTTTTGCCTGTAAATCTCACTGTTGGGTGACGGTAAGCATCTGGAACTGATGGTGACGTAAACATTTTTAGTCGTCGCCTCGGCGAGATATTATTTCAGAGACCGCTGCTAGAATTATCACCAGGTCAGACTCAATTTAAGTGATGCAGCGCGAGGAAACAGCGGAAGCCGTGCTTGGCGGGCGCGGGTCCTGGGTGTCTCTTACACACTGGATCGCCGCCTCCGGGAAGCAAATAAAGGCAATCGACAGCACCAGACTGCTGCGGGTGATTGACGGTGTGCTAGTTCTTCATGAATCTCAATGCATTAAAAATAAAAGGAAATTCACTAATGTGTTTTATTTTCAATCATTGTTGATTCGTCTTAGTCAGTGTTGTTCGCAGTGGGATGTATACTGACCAAAACACAGTTCAAACTAAGGTAAAGAGCTAATGATAGTCTGACGTGACATAGACCTAATGATCTGTTAAAGTATTGGGAAGGAGCCATTCAAATCCGTTTCAAGGGCCGTACGGGCGGCGTACCTTGTTGGTCTTCACTCTCCCAGCGCAGGTAGAGTGGCGGTTCTGGGAAGTGGACTGTGGGATCCGCAATGAACCAGCGCCTTCAGGACATGGGGTGACGCTTTGTATCCGCCCGTACTTACTTTGCCTCAATGCTGGCTGGGGTACGCTTTGGCCCGACGGTTATTTGTTCTTCCCCTAACTGATCCTCGCATGAAGAAATTATTTAGTTCGCGGCTTGCATATACAATCCGTTATTTAGCAACGCGCACGGTTCAGCAAAAGGGTTCGGTGCGGATGAGGGCGCGCGGCGACAGGCGCAGTACGCTACCTCCGGCGTGGTGCTGCGATGAACAGGAAAAGATCTCCAGCGCAGATCCGTCTTCACGGTTTTTGCGGGGAAGATTGATTATATCACCTCTCCGGGAACATTCTGTCCAATATATATATATATATATATATATATATATATATATATATATATATATATATATATATATATATATATATATATATAAATATATATATATATATATATATCACTAATGCTTTACGAATTTGCTCCTTCTACGTGAGAATGATACGGTCTTAGCGCTTCATTTTTTTCCGCTTGGAACTGAAAAAGGTTAATTCGTCAAAACTGAACTAAACCTGCATTTTGTTATGAGTAAGGTTCTGAAAACACTTGGATAAAAAACTTGTTCATTTAATTCCAACAGAGTATCTTCGCCTAAAGATATTTACGAGGTCTACACGATAGATTCCCTATGAACGCAGATTTAGTTTATATCCACCGTGCCTATTGGTGAAGTTCCGACTGTGAGTGACAGTGATGAAAGTTTGAGTAACACAACACCTCATAGTGCCAGGGAGGCAGCACCAGGCACACACCACCCACGAGGTTCACGGTGTTTGTGGCGTCTCACCTCGTAAACCTTTAAAAGGATGCTGGTGCATAATTTGCGCCAAAAACATGCAAAACGTTTGGATAGAAATGAAGGGAACCCGACAGAAATGTGTGAGCAAGTGTGTACATGTTGGTGTGATGCATGCGGCCGAGTGCATCAGAAGCCACCTTGGATACTAAAGGTGGTTTGATAACCTCATACACACCAGAATTTTCAGAAATATTTTAATACCGAAATATGACTTCACTGTTTCTTCTATATCTTTACCATGACAGAGACGACAACTGAAGCAATGAATTACACTGTCTACTGCCTGACTCTTACTACTGTCAGTGATGGTGTCTGATAGTCCTCTCACAAAGCAACAAGGTCACGATCCAAAGTATGTGTCGGTGTGAAAGTATATAAAAGTTGGTTTCGGCTGCACACACACACACACACACACACACACACTTCCTATTTAGTGAAGCCCAAGGTACACCCGGACAGTAAGCTATTATTGTAAACTAAAATTACTCCACACTTTGAGTTATGTGTCACTTGTTGTTAAAGTTACAGTATAGCAGTTATTTAGTGGTAGTATCAGTAACAACAGTGGTAGTAACAATAACTACAACAGTGGTAGTAACAGCAATAACAGTAGCAGTAACAATAACTACAACAGTGGCAGTAACAATAACTACAACAGTGGCAGTAACAGCAATAACAGTGGTAGTAACAGCAATAACAGTGGTAGTAACAATAGAAGTGCGCATTGGCGTGGTAAAAACGAATAACGGTAGCAGTAAACAATAAGCTGCAAACGGTGGCGGTAACAGCTGACAGTGGTAGGGAATAATAAATAATAACGGTGGTGGAACAATAACTGCACCAACGAGTGGTAGTAGCAAATAATCATGGCAGTGGTAATAACCAATAAACAGTGGTGGAACAGAGCGGCCGGTGGCGGTAACAGCAATAGCCAGTTAGTGGTAGCAATAACTAACTACAAAGCAGTGGGCGGTAACAGCAAATAACAGTGGTGGTAAACAAACCGCTTCTGACGATTGGCGTAACATGGTAACAGGTGGTAGTAAACAGGCAATACTTAATTAGCAAATAGAGGCACAACATTGTTAGTAAAGCAATAACTTATTAGCAGTGAAGCAATAGCACCGCGACGGTGGCGGTAGCATACAGCCAACGGTGGGTAGTAACCAGCGAAAATTCGGTAACAATAGAATTACCAACATTGGTAGTGAAAGCAATAACAGTGGCAGTAACAATAGCACAACGGTGGCGAAGTAACATGGCCAACAGTGGTGAATAATAATAAGCGGTGGTAGGAACAATAACTACAACAGTGGGCGGTAACAATCACGATACGAAACCCAGTGGTAATAACCGGTAAATAACTGGTAGGACGATCCGCTGATAGTGGCGGTAACAGCGTAACGGTGGTGGCTGTATTTAAGCAGTGGTGAGTAACAGCAAAATGGCAGAGTGGTAAGGAACGGGAAATAACAATGAGTGGCGGTAGCTTGTAATAACAGTGGGTAGTAACAATAGCACATAACGGTCATTGTGTACAGCAATAACGGTAGCAGTAACAATAAATACAATGAGTGGTGTATTGTAGTAACAACGGTGGTGGGAACAGGGGAAAGTAACAATAGTGGCGTAGCAATAATATAATTAAGTAAAATACTTAATAGCTACAATAGCATTGGTGAAAATTAAAGGCAAATAAACATTGCTGATAACAATGGCACCACAACAGTGGCAGTGAAACAGGCGTAATGAAATTAATTTAGGAATAATAATAATAGCGGTGGGTAGGAACAATAGCTACAACAGTGGTAGTAATATAAATACAACTGGTGGTAGTAACAGCAATAACAACGGTGGTAGGAACAGAGCCAACAATAGTGGCAGTAACAGCAATAACAGTAGTAGTAACAATAGCGCAAAGCAGAGTGATGGTAACGTAATTACGGTGGTAGGAACAATTAAACAGCAGTAGTAACGCAATTAAGTAATGGCGAAAGCCTGGGTGGCGGTAAACAACGGTGATGGTAACAGCAGCAAAGTAACAGCCAGTGGCAGTAACAAGCAGTGGTGGTAACAGCAGTAATAGTAACAGCAATGGTGGTAACAATAGTGGTAAGTAGCTGGCAGCAAAAGTAGCAGCAATGGCAGTAACAACAAATGGTAGTAACAGCCGGTAATGGTAGAAAACGGCCCGGTGGTAGTAACAATGAATTGGTGGTAACAGGCGGTAATGAAGTAACAACATGGCAGTCTAGCAGTGGTAGTAACAGCAGTGGTGGTAGCAAGCAAGTAGCCAGCAAGCGTAAGTGGTATTAGTAGCATCGGTGGTAGTAACAATGGATGCTGAAGTAACGCAGGTCAGCAGTAACAGCGGTGGTAGTAACAACAGTGGTAGTAACAATAGTGGTTAGCTAGTGGCGCAGTGGAGGGTAAACAAATTAATTGGCAGTTACAAGGGTGGTCGCAGCAGTGGGTAATAACCAACAATGATGGTAACAGCAGTTAGTTAGTAATAACAGTGGTCGTATTAATTGGTAGATACTTGGTAGTAGTAACAGCAGTGGTAAACCAACAGTGTGGTGGTAACAAGGTGGGTATAAACGAAGGTTATTAGTAAACAACGGTGGGTAGTATAATATTGGCCAGTAACGCTTGTTGGTGAAATTCAACGGCATTGGTATAAATAGCAATTGGTAGTAACAAACAATGGTGAAATTAACAAGCAGTCGGTAGTAACAACGGTGAGTAGTAACAGCAATGACAGTAACCATGTTGGTAATGCTGTAAGCGGTATAAACAACGATTAGGTAGTAAACACTTGTGGTAGTAACAACAGTGGTAGTAATAATGACGATAACAACAGCGGGTATAAACAACGGTGGTAGTAACAGCAGCGGTAGTAACAACGGTGGTAGTAACAGCGAAAGCCAGCAGTAACAATTGGTAGTAACAACGGTGGTAAGTAACAACAGTGGTAGGTAACAACTGACAGTAACAGCATTGGTGATAACAGCAAAGCGGGTTATAAACAACAGTGGGTATTAACGAGCAGTGGTGGTAACAACGGCGGTAGTAACAGCGGTGGTAACAACAGGTGGTAACAGTGGTAGTAAGCAACAGCGGTATAAACGAGCAGTGGTAGCGTAACCAACGGCGGTAGTAACAGCAGCGGTATTAACGGCAGTGGTAGTAAACAAACGGTGGTGATGGCAAGCAGCGGTGGTAACAACGGTGTTAGTAACAACAGCGGTATAAACAACAGTGGTGAAAAGTAACAACGGTGGTAGTAACGGTGGTGGTAACAACCAGTGGTGGTAACAACAACCCGAATTTGCCGACGGCGGTGGTAGTATTAACAGCAGTGGTGAAGTAAACAGCGGCGGTGATAACAGCAGTGGTAGTAACAACGGTGGTGGCAAACAGCCAGCCCCTCCCCAGGTATACGTGCCAGCCAGGAAGCGCCTCTGTGGGCTCCGTGCCACACCACTCTGAATCAACCATCTACTTTAAGCTATTAGCTCCATGATTTTCTGGTTACTGATGAAAACCCGTTCTTGTTATTAGAGTGAACTTTTAGCTTTATGTACGACCGTAAACACAACGAATGTTTATTTTGCAACAGAGCGAACCCTTCATCAGATTTACCTATACAATAGGTTTACACTTTCTGAGCGGAAATTTTTCAATACTAACGGGTTTCACTGAGATAAATCAGATAAAATACATTACCTTTTGGTGCTGTTTTTGCTTTCAGGGTACATTTCTACAATAATTGGAGTTTATACCACCAAGAATAATCATTGGAAGGTGCCGTGTTCTGGTGACAACTGAAGAAAAGAAAAATCCAAAAATTAAACGCCAAGGGAACAGCCAATAATGTTAATGTATTTTTTTCTACTATTTATAGAATAAGTTTCATCATCCCAAACAAGTCTTACCGCAACACATCCTTACGGCCGAAATTCTTACCACCTAAAACTATCTATAGCCAGGAGTCTTTACCACCTGGCATCAATACGTAGGGAATTATCTTACATCTGTGCAATAGAGTGTACCACCTGGCACATCGTACAGCCAGAAGTCTTACCACAGACATCGTACGGCCGAAAGTCTTACCCACCTAAAACATCACCTGTAAGCCGAGGAATGTACCACCTAGGGCATCGTACAGCCGAAGTCTTACCACCTAGAACATCGTACAGCTTCCGAGTCTTACATCGTACAGCCGAGGAGTCTTACCACCTAGCACATCGTACACCAGCCGGGAGTCTTACCACCTGGGAGCATCGCGAAAGCCGAAGTCTTACCCACCTAAAAGGCATCTTTCAGCCGAGAGTCTTACCACCTAGAACATCCGTACAGCCGAAAGTCACCCACCTACGGCTTATCTTATAGCCGAGAGTCTTACCCACCTAGAACATCGTACAGCCGAGAGTCTTACCTAGAACATCGTGGCCGAAAGTCTTACCACCTATAGAACATCGGCACAGCCGAAGTCGCACCACCTAGCACATCTTATAGCCGAGAGTCTTACCCACCTAGAACGCATCGGCACAGCCGAGGAGTCTTACCACCTAAAATCTATAGCCAGGGTCTACCTGGGAGCATCATGCAGCTAAGTCTTACCACCTAGCACATCGTACAGTAGAGTCTTACCACCTAGAACATCTTATAGCCGAGGTCTCTTTTCACCTAGAGACATCATTGCAGCCGAGAGTCTTACGTATTTTTAGCCAGAATTCTACCACCTAGACATCTGCGCCCGAGTCTTACACCACCCTGAGAGACATCGTACAGCCGGAATAGCTGCATCGTACAGCCAAAGTCGCACCACTAGCACATCTTATAGCCGAGAGTCTTTACCTGGGCATCGTACAGCCGAGAGTCTTACATCGGCACGGCGAAGTCTTACCACCACAGAACATCGTACAGCCGAGAGTCTTACCACCTAGAACATCTCTTATAATAGAGGTCTTACCACCTGAGACATCATTGCAGCCGAGAGATCTTACCACCTAGAACATCGTACAGCCGGTCTTACATCGTACAGCCGAGTCCTACCACCTAGAACATCTTATGGCCAGGAGTCACACACCTAGAACCTTCGTACAGCCGAGTGCCACGTATTGCAGCCGAGTCTTACCACCTAGAACATCTTATAGCCGGGGAATACCCGCACCAGGCATCGTACAGCCGAAGATGTACCGCACCTGGGAGCATCATTGCAGCCGAGAGTCTTACGCATCGTACAGCCGAGGTCCTCACCACCTGGAGCATCAATGCAGCCGCCAAGGTCTTACCACCTGGCATCGTACGGCGGGAGTCTTACCCACACCTAGAAGACATCGTACAGCCGAGAGTCTTACGTATTACAGCCGAGTCTTGCACACCTGCCCATCGTACAGCCAAGACTAGCCTGGCCTAACATCATGCAGCAAAGAGTTTGATCGATTCTGTATATTATTGGCCGCAACTCGAGTCTTATTCCCAGAAATTACATGTCGCCTTTACACATTACAATTCGTGAGTCTCCTCGGAGCGGGCGCACTGCCTGAATCTTGTATCGCTTACAACCTCTCCGCCTCCGTCAATTTTGTCAGCTGCTGCTCATCTGTCATCCACCTGTGGTACGTTCACACACGATCTGCATCCATCTACTCCCACACCTCCTCTATCCCCCCCACATACACTCCTCCTGCTGACACACGATCCTCCTTCTACTGACACATAATCCCTCCTCTCCACACACGCCCCTGCACCTGCTCCCCCCCTCCTCACTCCTTCCACTCCCACAGCCTCCTTACCTACTCCCTGCCTTCCTTCTCCCACACACAGCCCTCCTCCTCCCACACACCCTTCATCTATTCTCACCACCACGCCGATATCCCCCATTTCAGCACACACACACACACGCATTACTTTTGCTCACTCATGGAATCGAGTATGACGATCATCCAGCTATGATACAATGATGCAAGGAGTTAATTAAAGTTATCACCTAGATTGGTAAGGTTTTTAAGGTGACTAAAGGGCCGATAAAGGATCGTAGAGTCGTCTCACAGATGTTCCACATATGAGATGGCTCCATCTAGTAGTAAGGAGAACGCAGCATAGTCTTTGAAAAGCTGGCGCTTGTTTGACTCCGTTTGCAATCAGGCTGAATTCGAAGTATTGGGGACCTTCTCGTGATCTGCCTCCAGAAATATTACGGTGTGGGTAATCGCCTTCCAGGTGAGGGTAGATTTGGAACTTTCCGTTTGATATTTCAGACTATCGCTAAGATTAACCATCGACGCCACCGAGGAAGCCTGGTTAGGTTAGCGTTGCGATGGTGAAAATACAGGTGTTATAAACGAAGGGAATCTTAAAATTAATTATAAGGTAGAGATATTCAGGTAATATAAGCAAGATGGAGGAGAAATCTTTGGAAGTGATCTCTAGGTAATGTGTACTGTGTTTACTTTAAGAGGATCATTAATTATATGTTGGAAAGTCTCTTACTTTCTCATTTGTGTCAGACCTAAAGCTTTCAACTTTCTCCGTCTGCAGCACTAAACTTCTTCTATATTGGCCAATAACTTTTGACTCGTCACGCTTAGGGCTCTTGCCCCGCCCCTCCTTATCTCACTTCTAACTCATGGACGCTTACTTTAAAACATTTCCTTGTCGCTTGTTCTTCGATAAGCCCAGCCCCTGAAAACTTCTTACCTGCGATATCTGAACGCTATTTCTTCTTATTTAATGAATTCTGGGGTAATTCTTCCTCAAATCTACAGTATATCTGTCAGTATTCTTCTCTCGGAAGAATGTTTAAGTGCGGTTATCAGATGTTGAAATATCACCCTAGTTCTTAAGTTTCAATCCCTTGATTTCACAACTTCTCTGAGAAAAAAGAACTGTGCCATAAAAAATTTATAATATATATATATATAATATATATATGTATATGTATATATGTATTTATATATATATATATATATATATATATATATATATATATATATATATATATGTACACACTGTTAACCACAAAGGAAAGAAAATACGGATTCTAAGCCTTTCGTGTGATTCACATCTTCAGGGGGTGAGTACAGACTAGAGAGGTAGTAAAATCGAAGGTTGTATATATATACAGAGGAGGTTGAGACCAGTCCCTGTGGTCAGGTATTAGGTAATGACCTACTAATCTTTGAATAGCACATAACGGTCGGTGGTCAGGTCAGATGGTCCGTGACCCAGCCTTCTCACCTGATCACAAATCTTCTTAATTACAAAATTGTCAGCTTGTACATGCCGCTCTCAAATTCATGTTGAGATGCTTCGGTATGTTTGAATAAGTAGGGTTTACCAGATGTTCTACTATCATTTGAATTCATGTGGTATATTGGGAGGCAATCGGTATTGCAATGCTTGTTATCCCTCAAATGAACAAACAGGCGTTGGATTCCTGGCTGCAATCCTTACACTGTATTTGTGTTGTTTTAATTCTGGTGCAGATCTTTACCTGTCTAGCCTATAAATCGTATGTTACATTCCTTGCGAGGAACTTTTATAAATGCAACCAATTGTGTTGGGGAGTTCTTGATTAACGTTAACAGTGCAGCTGCGACTAAAACCTGGAGACGTCAGTATTGGCATTTAAAACTCATGCACTGTTAAACTAAATGTTAATACGCAGGTTTGTATTACTCTCTCTAGTCTGTACTCACCCCTGAAGATGTGAATTACACAGCGCTTGGGAACTTCGTGTTTCTTCTTTCTTTTTGTTTATCAGCATATACCTAGATCGCGCACCTTGTAGTTAACTTGTATATATATATATATATATATATATATATATATATATATATATATATATATATATATATATATATATATATATATATATATATCACTGGCAATGATGTGTGTGTGTTCAAATTCAGATCTGGTGAACCAGTATTACAGCCTGTGATACTATTCCTTGCACCTATCAACAATGTGGAATACTCTCACAGTCGCTCATTTCTTTTATACCTGGGCTGCTTCATCCACCTCAGGGTTTAGATTCCTCCTATACTACACACCATCCTTACCATCTGGCTGTATGTTTATTTCTCTCGTTATTCTTCTCATCTTCTCTTACAAACTTATTTTACGTTTTCATTCTCCTCCCTCCTCGATGTTCCACCTCCGTACACCTTATTTCTTTTTTGCATCATTTCCGCGTCTTTCATCTTTCGAACTCCCGCTCGTTCCACTTCTGTTTCTCTCCCTTTTGGTTCTCTCTTTTTCCAGCTCCTCTTTCTTGCTTCCCTCGCTGGTTCATACAAAGGTGTTAGTTACAAATCTAGAGAGGTCATCCTGAAACTATATCTTGCGTTTGTGTGGAACCTCCTTAGATTACGCAGTTCAATTCTGGTCTCAGTATTGCAGAATGGATGTAGGGAATCATAGAAAATTCAGAGAATGGCTAATTAATCACGGGCTGATAGGAACCTCAGTGCAGAGACGGGGCCACGTAGAGTGAGGGCCACATTGTGAAGGTGTATAAATGGAAGTGGGGCTAACAAAATTACTCAAACTTTCTTCAGGGCGAATGGTTTTGAACAAGTTGCTAAACATCATTATTTGGATGAATACGATGGATAGCTTCAAACCAGGTTGGATGGATATATGAGCAATAGGGGTTTGGGGGTAAGACTGCCCAGTATGGGCATAGGCCCGCTGCGGTTTACTCAATATGTTTAGTCCCATCACTATCATCTCCACACTTTTTCCTTTGCACTCTCCTCTTTGTCGATCTCTCCATCTATACTCTTCGCCCTTCTCCGCTTGCTCTTACCGTCTCATATCTCTTACCCCATTTCCCTTCTCTACTGATCGTCACCTCCCAGTCATGTTTATTACTCTCAACTTGTTTTTTTTCTGTGGCCTTCATCACACACTCTTGTTTCCTGATCTCCCGACGTCACTTACCTTTACCTGTATCTTGCCTTACCCACTTCCTCCTTCCTCCTCCCCCACGTCACCTCTTTATCCTTCCCCCTGTGTGCCTCACTTGTCATCATCTTTCCTTCCTGTGCCTCACCTCCAACCTCCCTTTCCTTTTTCCTGCCTCACACCACCTCTCTACTTATCTGTACCTCGTCCCACCTCCCTCCTTCAGCTAAGTACCCCGTCACTTCCTTTTTCACCGCACCCGTCACGTCACCTCCTTTACCTCACCCGTCACCTACCTCCCCTACCTTAACCGTCAGCCTGGTCATTTCTTCAGCGAGATACATTTCCACTGTGTCGTCAGGCACAAAACACCTCTGCGTCCTCATTCTGCTCACCACAGTGTTGACGTCCATTCTACAGCCGCTGACTTCACTTCTCCAGCTCGGCTTTCCTCTACTGGACGTGATACGGGGAGGATTTGCTTTATATTTTGGACATGATAAATGAGGGATTTATGTGTCACCTGTTGGACGTGATACAGATGGCTTTTCACAATATACTATGGACGTAATGCAGATAAGTGGATACATTTGGAACAAGACAAACCGCATCAGGGCACGGTTAGTTAACGTTCAACGGCGATATATTATACTGTATCAGTCAAACATTGTGGTGAGATAAGTGCAACTGGAGGTGTATCTTCACGACATGGTGTGACTGGTTACTGCGCCTCACACAAGCTGTACCTTCTCTAGTAGTAGTACAGTAGCAATGATATGATGAAAATTGGTATGTAATGTGTTTTTTGTTTATTCATCTGGGACGATAATTTAACAGTGTGTCGTAAATTGAAGGACTTTGTCTTGACCGGATATTAGTGAGCTGGTAAAAATTTTTTTAGTTTTACTAATAGTGATGTAGGTCCCGACCTCCTCACTGATAGTACATATTACTCTTAACATCATATTCTTAACATATTATGTGTCTGAGATTTTTCATTGCAGTTTACATTTAATTTTGTTTTATTTAAATTAATATTGTAATATATTCTTCAACACATTACTGTCAATTGAGCGTTACACTCCTGTTTCACCTGTTAAAACTATCTTTTAGCTCCATCAGATAAATAGGTAAAAAATTAAATCTTCGATATTTCTTTCCTCCACTAATATACTGAACTGCTTTACATGCGGGAGTAAAGAATGTTTGTTCAGACATCATTGCCAGCACCACACCCACACTCTTCTACATTAAAGTCTCTTATGGTGGTGGTGCCGACCACCACACTAATGTACTTTCGTCACCACCATTCATGGTCACTGCCTTCAGCCACGTGCTAGACAACGCCAATCCTCCACCTATCTAGCCTTCTTCTCCACTCTCCACTTCAGTCCATGCATCATATTAACTCTCCCTCTGTCCTGTTTTGGGTTGGGCCTCCCATTCTCTCCCTTTCCATCTTTTCCTTCCCTCTGGGTCCCCTCACTGAGCCAGCCATTATCCCATCACTCCACGAGGTAATAAGGTGTACACAGGTCGTTCTACACCCCCTGTTGGGTCTCTCTTTACACTCTTTAGCCACCACTTGTCCTCTTTTTAACGTTTATTTTTTTTCCTGCATATATTCATCTTCTCTTCTAATCACCACCTTCCCATCAACTCGTCTCCTTACCATTTGGTTATCCATTTACTATTCCGTTTATTTATCTCTTCCCTCGTTTATTTATCATCCTCCTTCCCTCGTCTATCTATCTCCTCCCCTCCGTCTATCTATCTCCTTCCCTCGTCTGTCTATCTCTTCCCTCCGTCTATCTATCTCTTCCCTCTGTCTATCTATCTCCTTCCCTCCGTCTATCTATCTCCTTCCCTCCGTCTATCTCCTTCCCCTCCCCGTCTATTTATCTCCTTCCTCGTCTATCTATCTTCCCTCCGTCTATCTTCTCGCTCCCTCGCTATCTATCTCCTTCCCTCCGTCTATCTATCTCCTTCCTCCGTCTATCTATCTCCTTCCCTCCGTCTATCTATCTCCTTCCTCCGTCTATCTATCTCCTTTCCCTCCGTCTATTCTATCTCCTTCCTCCGTCTATCTATCTCCCTTCCCTCCATCTATCTATTCTCCTTCCCTCCGTCTATCTATCTCCTTCCCTCCGTCTATATCTCTCTCTCTTCTTCCGAATCTTTCTATCTCCTTCCCTCCGTCTATTTATCTCCTTCCTCCGTCTTCATCTATCTCCTTCCTCCGTCTATCTATCTCCTTCCTCCGTCTATCTATTCTCCCTTCCCCCCGTCTATCTATCTCCTTCCCTCCCGTCTATCTATCTCCTTCCCTCCGTCTTCCTTTCTCCTATCTATCTCCTTCCCTCCGTCCTCTGTCTATCTATCTCCTTCCCTATCTATCCTCCTTCCTCCGTCTATCTATATCTCCTTCCCTCCGTCCTATCTATCTCTCTTTCCTCCGCCTATCCTTCTGCCTTCCCCTCGTCTATCTATCTCTCCTTTCCTCCGTCTATCTATCTCCTTCCCTCCCGTCTATCTGTCTCCTTCCCTCCGTTATCTATCTCTCTTCCCACTCCGTCCATCTATCTCCTTCCCTCCGTCTATATCTACCCTCCGTCTATCTATCTCCTTCCTCTCGTCTATCTATCTCCTTCCACTCAGTCTATCTATCTCCTTCCTCCGCCTATCTATCTCTTTCCTCCGCCTATCTATCTCCTTCCTCCGCCTATCTCTCCTTTACACCTTTTAACACTCCCCTACCTTCCTCCCCTTTTTTTATCTGTAAAGTCATCCAATTACGTGTATTTCTTAGTCTATGTATAGGGAAGTTTACCTGGACACATGAATATGAGGTCAAGTACTTCAGAAGTTTTGGGTTTTAAAAGTTTCAAGCCAATCTCTTAAAGAGAGAGAGAGAGAGAGAGAGAGACCTTTAAAATACTTGTGTCGACTCTTTTAAGTAATATTTAACTCAAGGAGGAGGATCGTGGAAGGGGTTGAGAGCTACCAAAGTAAAGTTCAACATTTCGCGACCAAATAAGTTTCTTAGGTTCGCTCAAACGAATTATCCGCTTTCACTCGAGTGTGGCATCCATCTTAAAAGTTTTCCTCCCTCACTTCAATCCACATCATGTTACCACCTCACAGCCCTTGCCTCACCCAACCCCATGTACAAGATCATGTCACTTCACAGCAGCGCCCCTCGTGTACAACAACATGTCACTTCAGCGCCTTGCTTCATTCATCCCCGTGTACATCATCGTGTTATCTCACAGCCGCCTAGCCTCTTCACCCCGTGACATCGTGTCACCTCACAGCCGCCTCACCCAACCCATGTACAAGATCATGTCACTTCACAGCAGCCTTGCCACCCCGTGTACAACAACATGTCACTTCAGCCGCCTTGCTTCATTCACCCCGTGTACATCATCGTGTTATCTCACAGCCGCCTTGCCCCACACACGTACATCGTGTCACCTTCACAGCCGCCTTGCCTCACCAACCCCTAACAAGATCATGCTCACTTCACAGCAGCCTTGCCCACCCCCGTGTACAACATGTCACTTCACAGCCGCCTTGCTTCATTCACCCCCTGTAGAACATCAGTGTGATATCACAGCCGCCTTTCCACCCCCATGTAGAACATCGTGTCACCACAGCCGCCTTGCCCCCACCCCGTGTAGAACATCATGTCACCTCCAGCCGCCTTGCCCCACCCACCCCGTGTAGAACATCGTGTCACCTACAGCCGCCTTGCCCCACCCACCCCCTGTAGAACATCATGTCACCTCACAGCTGCCTTGCCCACCCCCGTGTGTAGAACATCATGTCACCTCACAGCCGCCTTTGCCCCACCCACCCCGTGTAGAACATCGTGTCACCTCACAGCTGCCTTACCCCGTGTAGAACATCATGTCACCTCAGCCGCGCCCTTGCCCCTACCCCGTGTAGAACATCATGTCACCTCACACGCCTTGCCCCACCCACCCCCTGTAGAACATCGTGTCACCTCACAGCCGCCTTACCCACCCCGTGTAGAACATCGTGTCACCTCACAGCCGCCTTGCCCCCCACCCCGTGCTTAGAACATCATGTCACTCACAGCCGCCTTTCACCCACCCCGTGTAGAACATCATGTCACCTCACAGCCGCCTTGCCCACCTACCCCGTGTGGAACATCGTGTCACCTCACAGCCGCCTTTCCCCCACCCCCGTGCGTAGAACATCATGTCACCTCTCAAGCTGCCTTGCCCCACACACCCCCGTGTAGAACATCATGTCACCTCACAGCCTTTGCCCCACACACCCCTGTGGAACATCATGTCACCTCACAGCTGCCTTTGCACACCGACGTGCATCGTGTCACCTCGCATTGCGCCCCCACCCCCGTGTAGAACATCGTGTCCTGTGGGACATTGTCACCTCACAGCCGCCTTGCCCCACCCACCCCCGATAGAACATCATGTCACCTCAGCCTGCCTTGTACACACCCCCGTGTAGAACATCGTGTCACCACAGCCGCCTTTACACCCCGTGTAGAACATCATGTCCCTCACAGCGCCTTGCCCCACCACCCCGTGTAGAACATCATGTCACCTCACGGTTACATCGTATCACCTCACAGCTCGCCTTGCCCCACACACCCCATTAGCGAACATCGTGTCACTCACGCTTGCCCACCCTCGTGTAGAACATCGGTATCCTCACAGCCGCCGCCCACCCACCCCGTGTAGAACATCGTGTCACCTCACAGCCGCCTTTGCCCCACCCCGTGGTAGAACATCGTGTCACCTCCAGCCGCCTTGCCCCACACACCCCCGTGTAGAACATCGTGTCACTCACAGCCGCGCCCCAGTGGAGCATCTATCTACTCACAGCTGCCTTGCCCCACTCCACCCCCGTGTAGAACATCGTGTCACCTCCCTTGCCCACCACCTCGTGTAGAACATGTCACCTCCAGCCGCCTTGCCCCACCACCCCCGTGTAGAACATCATGTCACCTCACAGCGCCTTGCCCCACCCACCCCCGTGTAGAACATCGTGTCACCTCAGCGCGCCTTGACACACCCCCGTGTAGAACATCATGTCACCTCACAGCCGCCTGCCACTCTACGTGTAGAGCATCATGTCACCTCACAGCTGCCTTTACCACCCCCGTGTAGAACATCATGTCACCTCACAGCCGCCTTGCACACCCCAGTGTAGAACATCATGTCACCTCACAGCCGCCTTGCCCCACACCCCCGTGTAGAACATCGTGTCACCTCACAGCTGCCTTGCCCCACCCACCCCTGTGTAGAACATCGTGTCACCTCACAGCTGCCTTGCCCCACACACCCCGTGTAGAACATCGTGTCACCTCAGCCGCTCACACCCCGTGTAGAACATCATGTCACCTCACAGCCGCCTTGCCCCACACACACCCCCGTGTAGAACATCATGTCACCTCACAGCCGCCTTGCCCCACCCACACCCCATGTAGAACATCGTGTCACCTCAGACTGCCTTGCCCCACCACCCCTCGTGTAGAACATCATGTCACCTCACAGCCGCCTTGCCCCACACCCCACAGTGTAGAACATCATGTCACCTCAGCCGCCTTGCCCCACCCACCCCTGTGTAGAACATCTGTGTCACCTCACAGCCGCCTTTACCCACCCCGTGTAGAACATCGTGTCACCTCACAGCCGCCCCCCACCACCCCCCGTAGCCATTGTCACCTCACAGCCGCCTTTACACTGGTGTAGAACATCGTGTCACCTCACAGCCGCCTTGCCCCACACACCCCTGTGTAGAACATCATTCACCTCACAGCTGCCTTGCCCCACACAGTGTAGAACATCATGTCACCTCAGCAGCCGCCTTACCCACCGTGTAGAACATCATGTCACTCACAGCCGCCTTGCCCACCCACTTTGGTGTAGAACATCGTGTCACCTCACAGCTGCCTTGCCCCACACTACCGTGTAGAACATCATGTCACCTCACAGCCGCCCTGCCCCACCACCCCCGTGTAGAACATCATGTCACCTCTCGCCGCCTTGCCCCACACACCCCCGTGTGAATCATGTCTCACCTCCAGCTGCCTTGCCCCCACCCACCCCCGTGTAGAACATCATGTCACCTCCACAGCCGCCTTGCCCCACACCCCCCTGTGTAGAACATCATGTCACCTCACCTTCGCACTCACCTGTGGCACAGCAATAGCCTCACAGCTGCCTTGCCCACCCCACCCCGTGTAGAACATCATGTCACCTCACAGCCTTTACACCCCCGTGTAGAACATATGTCTCCTCACAGCCGCTGCCCACCACCCCGTGTAGAACATCATGTCATCACAGCCGCCTTGCCCCACCCACCCCGTGTAGAACATCATGTCACCTCACAGCCGCCTTGCACCACGTGTAGAACATCGTGTCACTCACAGCCGCCTTGCCCCACACACCCCACAGAACATCATGTCACCTCACACGCCTTGCCCACCCACCCCCTGTGTAAGAACATCATGTCACCTCACAGCCGCCTTGCCCACCCCACCCCTTGTAGAACATCGTCACCTCAGCCGCCTTGCCCCACCACTGGTAGAACATCATGTCACCTCACAGCCGCCTTGCCCCACACACCCCCGTGTAGAACATCATGTCACCTCACAGCCGCCTTGCCCACCCCGTGTAGAACATCATGTCACCTCACAGCCGCCTTGCCACCCTGTGTAGAACATCATACCTCCGCTGCCTTGCCCCACCACCCCAGTGTAGAGCATGTAATAAAGCCGCCTTGCTACACACCCCGTGTAGAACATCGTGTCACCTCCAGCTGCCTTGCCCCACACCGTGCGTAGAACATCATGTCACCTCACAGCCGCCTTGCCTGTCCTACGCCCCACCCACCCCCGTGTAGAACATCGTGTCACCTCACAGCCGCCTTGCCCCACCCACCCGTGTAACCACCCGTAGAACATCGTGTCACCTACAGCCGCTTGCCCCACCACCGTGTAGAAATCATGTCACCTCACAGCCGCCTTTACCCACCCACCCCGTGTAGAACATCATGTCACCTACAGCTGCTTACACTGGAGAACATCGTGTCACCTCACAGCCGCCTTGCCCCACCCACCCCCTGTGTAGAACATCGTGTCACCTCCGGCCGCCCGCCCACCCCCGTGTAGAACATCGTGTCACCTCCGCCGCCTGCCTGTGCCCCCAGCCGCGCCCACCCCGTGTGAGCATCATGTCACCTCACAGCCGCCCTGCCCACCACGTGTAGAACATCGTGTCACCTCACAGCCCCACCCACCCCATGAGCATTGTGTCACCTCACAGCCGCCTTGCCCCACCCACCGTGTAGAACATCATGTCACCTCACAGCCGCCTTGCCCACCACCCCCCATGTAGAACATCGTGTCACCTCACAGCCGCCGCCCTGTAGAACATCATGTCCTCACAGCCGCCCCACCCCTGTTGAACATCGTGTCACCTCACAGCCGCCCCTTTGTGTAGAACATCATTTCCCCTCCAGCCGCCTTGCCCCACCCACCCTGTAGAACATCATGTCACCTCAGCCGCCTTGCCCCACCCACCCGTGTAGAACATGTCACCACAGCCGCCTTGCCCCACACACCCCGTAGAACATCATGTCACCTCACAGCCGCCTTGCCCCACACACCCCCGTGTAGAACATCGTGTCACCTCACAGCCGCCTTGCCCCACCCACCCCCTGTAGAACATCGTGTCACCTCACAGCCGCCTTGCCCCACCCACCCCCGTGTAGAACATCATGTCACCACAGCCGCCTTCCCCACCCACCCCTGTAGAACATCGTGTCACCTCACAGCCGCCTTGCTCCCCACACACCGTGTAGAACATCATGTCACCTCACAGCCGCCTTGCCCCCACCCACCCCTGTGTAGAACATCGTGTCACCTCACAGCCGCCTTGCCCCACACACCCCGTGTAGAACATCATGTCACTCACAGCCGCCTTGCCCCACCCACCCCCTGTGTAGAACATCGTCACCTCACAGCCGCCTTGCCCCACACACCCCCGTGTAGAACATCGTGCACCTCACAGCCGCCTTGCCCCACCCACCCCTGTGTAGAACATCATGTCACCACAGCGCCTTGCCCCACACCCCCGGTAGAACATCGTGTCACCTCACAGCCGCCTTGCCCCACCCACCCCCGTGTAGAACATCGTGTCACCTCACAGCCGCCTTGCCCCACCCACCCCGTGTAGAACATCATGTCACCTCACAGCCGCCTTGCCCCACCCACCCCTTGTAGAACATCATGTCACCTCACAGCCGCTTTGCCCCACACACCTCGTGTGAGAACATCATGTCACCACAGCTGCCTGTCCCCACCCACCCCGTGTAGAACATCGTGTCACCTCACAGCCGCCTTGCCCCACACACACCCCGTGTAGAACATCATGTCACCTCACAGCCGCCTTGCCCCACCCAACCCTGTGTAGAACATCGTGTCACCTCACAGCTGCCTTGCCCCACACACCCCCGTGTAGAACATCGTCACCTCACAGCCGCCTTGTCCCCACCCACCCCCTGTAGAACATCATGTCACCACAGCCGCCTTGTTCCCACACCCCTGTGTAGAACATCATGTTACCACCTCACAGCCGCCTTGCCTCACCCACCCCCGTGTACAAGATCATGTCAACTCACAGCCGCCTTGCCTCACCCAACCCATGTACAAGATCATGTCACTTCACAGCAGCCTTGCCCACCCCCGTGTACAACAACATGTCACTTCACAGCCGCCTTGCTTCATTCATCCCCGTGTACATCATCGTGTTATCTCACAGCCGCCTTGCCTCATTCACCCCCGTGTACATCGTGTCACCTCACAGCCGCCTTGCCTCACCCAACCCATGTACAAGATCATGTCACTTCACAGCAGCCTTGCCCACCCCCGTGTACAACAACATGTCACTTCACAGCCGCCTTGCTTCATTCACCCCCGTGTACACCATCGTGTTATCTCACAGCCGCCTTGCCCCACCCACCCCCGTGTAGAACATCATGTCACCTCACAGCCGCCTTTGCCCCACCCACCCCCTGTGTAGAACATCATGTCACCTCACAGCCGCCTTGCCCCACTCCACCCCCGTGCAGAACATCATGTCACCTCACAGCCGCCTGCCCCACATCCCCGTGTAGAACATCATGTCACCTCACAGCCGCCTTGCCCCACCCACCTCTGCAGAACATCATGCCACCACAGCCGCCTTTGCCCCACACATCCTCGTGTAGAACATCATGTCACCTCACAGCCGCCTTGCCCCACCCACCCCCATGTAGAACATCATGTCACCTCACAGCCGCCTTGCATCATCCACCCTCTTCACCTCACCAACGTGGTATTTCATAACATATCACCTCAAAGCCGTTTTCCCTCTCATGGCATCTTTAGTAACACTCTCTTACCTCACAGCCTCTTTGTTTCACTCTCAGGTTACACCAGACCAACTCCGTGTGATACCAGACTAACTTCTTCACTCACTGTCACACCAGACAGACTTCCCAACTCTCTACACACAGAATTACTTTTCTTTATTCAGTGTGACACCAGACAGAATTGTCCCCTCACTTTCACTTTTTTTACCATTAAGGCTTCATCAAGTTACGACAGTGACTCCTAGCGAATATGGGAATGAAGCCGGCATCGACATCTGGAAGCCAGTTTTTTTGGCTTGGCCTGGGCTTCAAAGTTTTCTAAAGGCTTTGAAGCCAGAGGTTTGGCTTCGGCCCCATGTCCGAGGCTCCTAGCTCACTTCACTTATTGTGAGGTGCCACTTGGATACACTGATCACTTCCACCTAGCGTAAGATGATCAGCAAATATATAGTCAAGTTTTACTCATATTACTACAGCACTATTCTGTTGTCGCCACTTAGTGTCTATTCAGGATAAAAATACCAAACTCATTTCACTATTCTTTCACTGTTCACGTTCTGGCGAGCGTGAATGACAGAAAAGCTGTTTTCACCTAACATCATTGAATAGAGTTAACGAAATAATTTTATTTTTACTGTTATATATATATATATATATATATATATATATATATATATATATATATATATATATATATATATACATATATTATAAAACATGCAAAGAGGGTGACGTAATATACACAAGACTATGGTTAGCATTTTTTAATAATTCGTTTAAGTATTTATATCCCTGTTCATCACCTCACAACTTTTGCAAGTTCTAGTAATTTTCATCAACTATCTTCCACTAGACAGCCTTTGGTAATTTTCTTCTATTGCATCTCTGGAGGCAGAAAATCATCTCTTCCAGACAGACGGGAACCTTCCCCTGCCGCAGCCCAGTCCGCGGGTCCCCAGATTAGTTGTCAGCATATATTTACACTGGATTTAATGCTCTTGGCTTTCTCATTTACAATTAGCAAATCCGCAGTCCTTTTTAATCTTTTAAGAGTAACTCAAGCTGTCTCAGGAGAAGAACACAGGTTTGCACGTCGCTTGCTGTGATCTGCTGCTTTTGTGTTGTCATGCAATAAATTTAACACGATCTTAGCTCGTGTCAGGAACGCTATACCGCAGTCCTGGCACGTACATGCAGTATTTCCAGATCACCCACGAACCTCAATCTCTGTGTTTTTTATCTTCTCTCTCTCACTCTCTCACCATTCTCTCTCATTCTTTTCTCTCTCTCTCTCACATTCTCTTCATCATGTTTTTTCTCTTGTCCTCTCTTTCTCTCCAGCCTTCTGTGAATAATTCTAGCCTGACGTCATCTCATAATATTTCATAATTTTGTCTTCACCCTTCTTCCGAGTCATCACTTACATTGAGCAACCTGCTGTTTTATTACAGAACCTGCACGGGGTGAAGGGAGCAGCACGGGGTGAAGGGAGCAGCACGGGGTGAAGGGGAGCAGCACGGGGAGAAGGGGAGCGCACGGGGTGAAGGGAGCAGCACGGAAGGAGAGCAGCACGGGGGTGAAGGGAGCAGCACGGGGTGAAGGGAGCAGCACGGGGTGAAGGGAGCAGCATGGGGTGAAGGATAAAGGGTGAAGGGGAGAAACACGGGTGAAGGGAGCAGCACGGGGTGAAGGAGCAGCACGGGGTGAAGGGGACAAACACGGGGTGAAGGGAGCAGCACGGGGTGAAGGGGAGCAGCAGCACGGGGTGAAGGAGCAGCACGGGGTGAAGGGGAGCAGCAGCACGGGTGAAGGGGAGCAGCACGGGGTGAAGGGAGCAGCAAGAAGGGAGAGCAGCACGGGGTGAAGGGGAGCAGCACGGGGTGAAGGGGAGCAGCACGGGGTGAAGGAGAGCAACACGGGGTGAAGGGAGCAGCACAGAAGGGGAGCAGCACGGGTGAAGGGGAGCAGCACGGGTGAAGGGGAGCAGCACGGGGTGAAGGAGAGCTGCACGGGTGAAGGGAGCAGGACGTTAAGGAAAAGCACGGGGTGGGGAGCAGCACGGGTGAAGGGGAGCAGCACGGGTGAAGGGGAGCAGCACGGGTGAGGAGCAGCACGGGGTGAAGGGGAGCAGCACGGGGTGAAGGGGAGCAACACGGGGTGAAGGGGAGCAGCACGGGGTGAAGGGAGCGCACGGGGTGAAGGGGAGCAACACAGGTGAGGGGGAGCAGCACGGGTGAAGGGGAGCAACACGGGGTGAAGGGGAGCAGCACGGGGTGAAGGGAGCAGCACGGGGTGAAGGAGCAGCACGGGGTGAAGGGGAGCAAACACGGGTGAAGGGGAGCAGCACGGGTGAAGGGGAGAGCACGGGTGAAGGGGAGCAGCACGGGGTGAAGAGGAGCAACAGGGTGAAGGGGCAGCACGGGGTGAAGGGGAGCAACACGGGGTGAAGGGAGCAGCACGGGGTGAAGGGAGCAGCACGGGGTGAAGGGAGCAGCACGGGGTGAAGGGAGCAGCACGGGTGAAGGGGAGCAGCACGGGGTGAAGGGAGCAGCACGGGGTGAAGGGGAGCAACACGGGGTAATGGGGAGCAACACGGGGTGAAGGGAGCAGCACGGGGTGAAGGGGAGCAGCACGGGGTGAAGGGGAGCAACACGGGGTAAGGCAGCAGACGTGGAAGGGGAGCAACACGGGGTGAAGGGGAGCAGCACGGGGTGAAGGGAGCAGCACGGGGGAAGGGAGCAGCACGGGGTGAAGAGGAGCAGCACGGGGTGAAGGGAGCAGCATGGGGTGAGGAGCAGAAAAGGGGTGAAGGGAGCACGGGGTGAAGGGGAGCAACACGGGGTGAAGGGAGCAGCACGGGGTGAAGGGGAGCAACACGGGGTGAAGGGGAGCAGACGGAGGAAGTGGAGCAGCACGGGTGAAGGGAAGCAGACGGGTGAAGGGGAGCAACACGGGGTGAAGGGGAGCAACACGGGGTGAAGGGAGGCACGGGGTGAAGGGGAGCAGACGGGGTGAAGGGAGCAACACGGGGTGAAGGGAGCAGCATGGGAAGGGAGATGCACGGGGTGAAGGGACAACACGGGGAAGGGGAGCAGCATGGGTGAAAGAGAGCAGCATGGGGTGAAGGGAGCAGCACGGGGTGAGAGAGACAGACAAATTGAAGACAACACGGGGTGAAGGGGAGCAACACGGGGTGAAGGGAGCAGCAGGTGAAGGGGAGCAGCAGGGGTGAAGGGGAGCAGACAGAGTGAAGGGGAAGATGGGGTGAAGAGACAGCACGGGGTGAAGGGGGCAACACGGGTGAAGGGGCAGCACGGGGTGAAGGAGCAGCACGGGGTGAGAGCAGCAGGGGTGAAGGAGAGAAGGGTGAAGGGCAACACGGGTGAAGGCAACAGAGGTTGAGGAGACACAGGGGTGAAGGGGAGCCTAGGGGTGAAGGGGAGCAACACAGGAAGAGCTAGATGAAGGGGAGCGCTGACAGGAGAGCTACAGGGTTGAAGGGAGCAACACGGGGTGAAGGGGAGAAGCACGGGGTGAAGGGGAGCAGCACGGGGTGAAGGAGCAGCACGGGGTGAAGGGGAGCAGCACGGGTGAAGGGGCAGCACGGGGTGGGGAGCACGGGGTGAAGGAGGCACAGGGGTGAGGAGCAGCACGGGGTGAAGGAGCAACACGGGGTGAAGGGAGCAGCAGTGAAGGAGCAACACGGGGTGAAGGAGCTGAGTGAATGGGAGCAGGACATGATGGGAAGCAGCAGGGTGAAGGGAGACAGCACAGGGTGAAGGGAGCAGCACGGGGTGAAGAGGCAGCACAGGGGGTGAAGGGGAGCAGCACGGGTGAAGGGACATCAGGGTGAAGGGGAGCAGCACGGGGTGAGGAGCACAGGGTGAAGGAGCAGCACGGGGTTAAGGGACAGCACGGGTGAAGGGGAGCAACACGGGGTGAAGGGAGCAACACGGGGTGAGGGAGCTGCACGGGGTAAGGGGAGCTGAACGGGTGAAGGGGACCAGCATGGGGTGAAGAAGCTGGGGTGAAGGGGAGCAGCACGGGTGAAGGGGCAGCACGGGTGAAGGGACAACTGGGGTGAGAGCACCGGGGTGAAGGGAGACAGAACAGGGTGAGGAGCAGCAGCAGGGGTGAGGAGCAGCACAGGGGTGAGGGCAGCACAGGTGAGGGGCAACGGGGTGAGAGAACGAGGTGAATGGGGAGCACAGGGGTGAAGGGAGCAGCACGGGGTGAGGGTGCATGAGGGTGAAGAGAAGAACACGGAGTGAAGAAAGCACAGGGGTGAAGGGAGCAACACGGGTGAAGGGGAGCAACGGGGTGAAGGGAGCAGCACGGGTGAAGGGAGCAGCATTGAAGAAGACAGCACGGGGTGAAGGGGAAGCAACACAGGGGTGAAGGGGAGCACGGGGTGAAGGGGAGCAACACGGGTGAAGGGGCAGCGCACGGGGTGAGGGGAGCAACAGGGTGAGAAGCAGCAGGGAGAAGTGGACAGGCGGGGTGAAGGAAGCAGACAGGGGTGAAGGGACAGCACGAGGGTGAAGGGGCGCTGGGTGAAGGGGAGCAGCACGGGGTGAAGGGGAGCAGACAGGGTGAAGGGGGCAACACGAGGTGGGGGGCAGCACAGGTGAAGGGAGCACAGGGGTGAAGGGAACAACACGGGGTGAAGGGAGCAACATGGGGTGAAAGAGAGCAGCATGGGGTGAAGAGACAACACGGGTTGAAGAACAGACGGGGTTGAGAGCAACACGGGGTGAAGGGGGCAGCACGGGTGAAGGGGAGCCACAGGTGAAGGGGAGCAACACTACGGGGTGAAGAGCCGCACGGGGTGAAGGGGGAAGACGGTTGAAGGGGAAAGACGGGGTGAAGGGATAACGGGTGAGGGAGCAACACGGGGTGAAGGAGAGCATACAGGGTGAAGGGGAGCAACACGGGTGAAGGGAGCTACACGGGGTGAAGTGACAGACAGGGTGAAGACAGACAGGGTGAGGGGAGCAACACGGGGTGAGAGTACACGGGGTGAAGGAGGGCAGCACAGGGGTGAAGGGAGTAACACAGAGTGAAGGGCAACACAGGGTGAAGGGACAGCACGGGGTGAAGGGGGAGCAGCACGGGGTGAAGGAGGTAGCACAGGGTGAAGGGAGCAGCACGGGGTGAAGGGGCAGCACAGGGGTGAAGGGACAGAGTGAAGGGGGAGCAGGTGAAGGGGAGCAGGAAGGGGGTGAAGGGGGTGGGGGTGAAGGGGCAACAGAGGGTGAAGGGGGGAGCAGCACGGGGTGAAGGAGGCAGCAGGGTGAAGGGAGCTGCACGTTGTGAAGGAGAGTACACGGGGTGAAGGGAGCAACCTGGGGTGAAGGGGAGCAGCATGGGGTGAAGGGGAGCAGGTGAAGGGGGAGCAACAGGGGTGAAGGGAGCAACAGGGGTGAAGGAGAGCTGCACGGGTGGATGGGAGCAGTGAAGGAGAGAGCTGCCGGGGTGAAGGGAACCTCGGGGTGAAGGGGAGCAGGGTGAGGAGCAGCTGGGAGGGTGAAGGAGCAGCCCGGGGTGAAGGGGGGGGTGAATAGCACAGAGTGAAGGGGAGCAAGCACGGGTGAAGGGGGAGCAGAGGTTGAAGGGGAGCACAGGGTGAAGGGGGAGCAGCACGGGTGAGGAGAACCTGAGGGTGAAGGGGGGCAACAGGGTGAAGGGGAGCAGGAATTGAAGGGTGAAGGGGAGCAGCACAGGGTGAGTAAGGGAGACAGGGTGAAGGAGCAGCAGGGTGAAGGGGGAACAGCACGGGGTGAAGGAACGGGGATAGGGGGCAACACAGGGGTGAAGGGGAACCTGGGGTGAAGGAGGAACAGAAGTGAAGGGGAGCAACACGGGGTGAAGGGGAGCAACACAGGGTGAAGGAGCAGCACAGGGTGAAGGGGAACAACACAGGGGTGAGGAAAGGGGAGCAACTGAGGGTGAAGGGGAGCAAACAGGGGTGAAGGGGAGCAACCGGGGGTGAAGGGGGAGCAGACAGGTGGAGGCAGCACGGGGTGGAGGCAGCCAGGGTGAATGGGACAGCAGGGGTGGGGTGAGAAGGAGGTGAAGGGGGCAGCAGGGGTGAAGGGCGCAGCTGGGGTGAAGGGGAGACAACACGGGGTGAAGGGGAACAGCACAGAGTTGAAGGGAGCAGCACAGGGTGAAGGAGACAACGGGGTGGGGAGAGCAGCACCTGGGTGAATGGGAAATGACAGGGGGAAAGAAGGAGAAAGCAGGGTGAAGGGAAGCGACGGGGTGAAGGGAGCTGAACAGGGTGAAGGGGGAGCAACAGGGGTGAAGAGAGCAGACAGGGTTGAAGGGGAGCAGCACAGGGTGAAGAGACAGGGGTGGAGGGGAGCAACAGGGGTGAGGGGCAACAGGGTTAGAGGGGAGCCTGGGGTGAAGGGGAGCAACAGGGGTGAAGGGGAGCAACAGGGGTGAAGGGAGCAGACGGGGTGAAGGAGAGCTGCAGGGGTTGAAGGGACTGCACGGTGTGGGAGAGCTGCAGGGTGAAGGAGCAACAAGTGAAGGGGGAGCAGCACAGGTGAAGGGGGAGCAACACAGGGTGAAGGGGAGCAGCAGGGGTGAAGGGAGCAAAACAGGGTGAAGAGACAGCAGGTGAGAGGGGAGCAACAGGTGAAGGGCAACACAGGGGTGAAGGGGGAGCAGCCAGGGGTGAAGGAGCAACTGGGGTGGATGGGAGCACGTTGTGAAGGAGAGCTACTGGGGTGAAGGGGAGCAGCACGGGGTGAGACAGCACAGGGGTGAAGAGACACAGAGTGGAAGGGGAGGCCTGGGGTGAAGGGGACAGCACAGGGTGAAGGGGAGCAGCACAGGGTGAAGGGGAGCAACACAGGGTGAAGGGGAGCACCGGCAGGGGGTGAAGGGAGCAGACAGGTGAGACAGGGGTGAAGGGGAACAGACAGGGTGAAGGGACAGACAGGGGTGGGAGCAGAGGTGAGGGGAGCAGATGGGGTGAAGGGGAGCAGACAGGGGGTGGAGCAGCACAGGGGGTGAAGGGGGAGCAGACAGGTAGAAGGGACAGACAGAGTGAAGGGAGCAGACAGAGTGAAGACAGGGGTGAAGGGCAGAGGGTGAAGGGAGCAGACAGGGTGAAGGGAACAGCAGGGGTGAGAAGGGAGCAGAGGTGAAGGGGAGCAGAGGGTGAAGGGGAGCAGACAGGGTGGAACAGACGGGGCAGAAAGGGAAGAAACACGAGTTAGAGAGAAGCACGGGGTGAAGAGAACAGACAGAGGTGAAGAGACAGAGGTGAAGAGCAGACAGGGTGAGAGCTCAGACGGGGTGAAGGAACAGCACGGGGTGAAGGAGTACACAGAGGGACAAGGGTGAAGGGAGCAACACGAAGGGGGAAGAACAGGGGATGAAGGGGGAGCAGACAGGGTGAAAGAACAGACAGGGGTGAAGGGAGCAGATGGGGGGTGAAGGAGCAGATGTGGATGAAGGGGAGCAGCACAGGGTGAAGGGATCAGCACAGGGGGTGAAGGGAGAGCACACAGAGTGAAGGGATCAGCACAGGGTGAAGGACAACACTGGGTGAAGGGGAGCAGCATGGGTGAAAAAGGCAGGATGGGGTGAAGGGGAGCAGCACAGGGGTGAAGAGACAACAGAATTGAGACAGGGGTAGAAGGGGGAGCAGACAGGTGAAGGGGAGAAGGAGCACAGGGTGGAGTACAGGGAAGGGAACACAGGGTGAAGACAACTGGGGTGAAGGAGACAGACGGAGATGAAGGGGAGCAGATGGGGTGAAGAACAACATAGTGAAGGGGAGCAGCACAGGGTGAAGGGACCAACACAGGGGTGAAGGGAGCAACAGGGGTGAAGGGGCAGCACAGGGGTGAAGGGGAACAGACAGAGTTGAAGGGAGCAGACAGGGTGAAGGGAGCAGCACAGGGTGAAGGGGGAGCAACAGGATTGAAGAGGAAGCAGCACAGGGTGAGAGGAGACACAGGGGTGGGGGAACAGGGGTGAGACAGCCTGAGTGAGAGGGGGACAGGTGAAGACAGACAGGGTGGGGGAGCAGATGGGGTGAAGGGAACAACAGGGGTGGGGGGAGCCTGGGTGAAGGGGAGCAACAAGGGGTGAAGAAGAGGAGCAGCACGGAGTGAAGGGAGCAACACAGAATTGAAGGGAACAGCACAGGGTTGAAGGGAACAACACAGAGTTGAAGGGGAGCAACAGGGGTGAAGGGGAGCAGCACAGGGTGAGACAACAGGGGTGAAGAGGGAGCAGCACGGGGTGAAGGAGGGGGAGCAGCACAGGTTGAAGGAGGCTGGGGTGGAGGGGAGCTGCAGGAGGGTGAGAAGGGGGGGGGTCAGGGTGAATGGAACAGACAGGGGTGAAGGAGCACAGGGGTGAAGGGACAGACAGAGGTGAAGAGCAGACAGGATGAAGGAGACAGCACAGGGTGAAGAGGGGGCAGCACAGGGTGAAGGAGAGCTGCACAGGGTTGAAGGGGGCAGCACGGGGTGAGGAGAGCTGACAGGGTGAAGGGAGCTGACGGGTGAAGAGACAGACAGAATTGAAGAGACAGACAGGTTGAAGAGACAGACAGAGACAGAGGGGGAGCAGACAGAGGTGAAGGGGGGCAGACAGAGGTGAAGACAGACAGGGTGAAGGAGACAGAGGTGAAGAGACAGACAGGGTTGAAGGGGAGCAAGGGGGTGAAGGGGAGCAGACAGAATTGAAAGGGGGAACAGACAGAATTGAAGGGGGAACAGACAGGGTGAAGGGGAGCAGACAGAATTGAAGGAGCAGACAGGGTGAAGGAGAGCAGACAGGGTGAAGGGACAGACAGAGTGAAAGGAAGAACGGGCTGAAATTGAAGAGGAGCAGACAGGGGTGAAGGGGGAAGCAGACAGGATTGAAGGAGAGAGCAGAGATGAAGAGACAGACAGAATTGAAGGGGAGCAGACAGAATTGAAGGGAGCAGACAGGGTGAAGGGAGCAGACAGGGTGTGAGAAGGAGAGCAGAGAATTGAAGGAGCAGACAGAGGTGAAGAGAGACAGACAGATTAAGGGAACAGACAGGGTGAAGGGGAGCAGACAGAGTTGAAGAGACAGACAGAATTGAAGGGAGCAGACAGGGGTGAAGGGAGCAGACAGGGTGAAGGGGAGCAGAGGGGGTGGAAAGAGGGGAGCAGAGAGTGAAGAGCAGAGGGGTGAAGAGGGGACAGACAGAGTGAAGGGAAGCAGACAGAATTGAAGGGAGCAGACAGAGTTGAAGAGACAGACAGGGTGAAGGGAAGCAGACGGGGGTGAAGGAGAGCAGAGGGGTGAAGGAGCAGACGGGTGAAGGGGAGGACGGGGTGAAGGGGAGCAGACGGGTGAAGGGAGCAGACGGGGTGAAGGAGCAGACGGGGTGAAGGAGCAGACGTGAAGGGGAGCAGAGGGGTGAAGGGGAGCAGACGGGTGAAGGAGCAGACGGGTGAAGGAGCAGACGGGGTGAAGGAGCAGGACGGGGTGAAGGGGAGCAGACGGGTGAAGGGGAGCAGACGGGGTGAAGGAGCAGACGGTGAAGGAGAGAGGTGAAGGAAGCAGAGGGGTGAAGGAGCAGACGGGGTGAAGGAGCAGACGGGGTGAGGGAGACAGACGGGGTGAAGGGAAGAAAGACGGGGGTGAAGGGGAGCAGACGGGGTGAAGGGGAGCAGACGGGTGAAGGGGAGGAAGACGGGGGTGAAGGGAGCAGACGGGGTGAAGGGAAGCAGACGGGGTGAAGGGAAGCAGACGTGTGAAGGGGAGAAGACGGGGTGAAGGAGCAGATGGGTGAAGGAGCAGATGGGGTGAAGGAGCAGACGGGTGAAGGGGAGCAGACGGGGTGAAGGAGCAGAGGTGAAGGAGCAGACGGGGTGAAGGGAAGCAGATGGGTGAAGGGGAGCTGACGGGGTGAAGGGGAGCAGACGGGGGTGAAGGAGCAGACGGGGTGAAGGGAAGCAGACGGGGTGAAGGGGAGCAGACGGGGTGAAGGAAGCAGAGGGGTGAAGGAGCAGACGGGGTGAAGGAGCAGACGGGGTGAAGGAGTTGCACGGGGTGAAGGAGCAGACGGTGATGAAGGTAAGACGGGGTGAAGGAGCTGCACGGGGTGAAGGAGCTGCACGGGGTAAGGGAGCTGCACGGGGTAAAGGAGGTAAGGGGTGAAGGGGAGTAGCGTGAAGGGGAGCAGCACTAGTAGAAGAGTTACATTAAAGTGATATGTCTAAAATTGTACTACAAACAAAGGGAGTTTGTCTTAAAGTTTATAAAATATGGCTAAATAGTTACAAAGCAGCACGAGAAACACATATTCTACATAAAGTTATAGGTAATAAAAAGAAGGATGAGGAGTGAAGGAAAAGTGTGGTGAATAACATATGAGAAAGAGTAGGTGGTGGTTTGACAGGCTATGTGCATGAGCTGGAACATAATTGTGGTAACAGCTACAGTGTGGTGTTTATTCGGTATACAGTTTGTATCTAAATAAGCCGCGAGGTAAAACATTGGAGAAAATAAGAAGTGGGTTGGGACATTGTTAAGCGACATATACAGGTTACAGTATTCAAAAATTTGAGCGATTCAGGGTGCTGACTTATAACGACTAAAGTTGGGGCAACAGAAAGACTACTGAAAAGAAGAGAGGCTGATTATTGTCTTTGTTAAGGAAATGAGTGAAAGCTGAAAGTGGAGACAAGTTACAGGGTTTATGTATAAAGGATGATGGAAGAGATGAACTGTATACTTTTACGGTGTACATTGCGAATTGCAATAAGAAAAGAATGAGACAATGGTAGGGTAAGGAGAGAAGTTTGAAGTACTGAGTTTAATGAGAATATACAGTAATTGGTGTGTAATGGACTGTGTGCACAGTTAATGCGAGGGACAAGGAGGAGACAAGAATGAAGTTGACAAGAAGAACTTAATACCAAATTGTATTTTTTTTTAGATATTCTGCAGTGAGAAACCATTATAATGTGACGACAGCTGTCAGGTTTAATGACGGATTTCCAGTGACTGGGTCAGGAAGAAACCAACATGTGACTTTTTTCAATAAATAGTGTTGGGAAAGACCAAAACGTGTCGTTGTCAGTTCTATTCACCAAGGCATTCTCACAAAGAGTAAAATGAAGATTTAAGATTTTGAAACAGATGTGGAAATGGTGAAAGTATTATGACACAGAAAATACTTGAAGTGAGCAGTTGTAAAATGAGAATCAAACAAAAATGCTATGACTTCCAGATGTGGTGGTGGTACTGAGTGCAAGCCACAGAATATGAATGGAAGCATTTATAAATAGAGAAAGAAAAAATCTTTTTGAGAATGTATAGGGTTGAATATGGAAAGGTTACATGGTTGACTGTTTTTGTTGTTTATGTACCAAACTGAGTAGGCGAAGGTTACCACACCAGTCCACAGATGACAGGAGTACTGAGACAATGACGAAGGATAAGTAAGGCCCAATGCTGAGCATAAGTGTGTGTTTGCTGAAGTAGTTTTTGTGCATTGAACGAAGTTTGTCTCTGTAACGCTTGAAGAAAGATCAAACTTAAAATCTCATTGTTTTGGATAATGGGCTGAGGGTATTTTCAAAATGTATGTTAAACTGCGTTACTCAGACAATTATTATACAAACTATCTTAGTACCATTTATGGAAACCAAGCAGATTTCTCATTCAGAGGACAAGGTGTTTCTATAAAACATAAGAATGCCTGTTGTCTGCATAATACTTTGTTTGGTGAGACTGAGACATTTCAGCATGAAGGATGATAGTCATTCGCACATGTGTCAGTATTATTGTTTGCCAATGTAAGATCACTGAAATGTATTAAAAGGAGACTAAGGGGAATATTGCAAGTAAGGTTCGGGACAAACAATGTTTAATGTTCTGAGATGTAAAGAGATGAGGAAGTGTTTCATCATTGTACTGTATTGGTCATCGTGTATATTGTTGTTTTCCAAGTATTTTGGCCAATTCTGCAACTTTTGAGGTTAACTGAGTTTAATAATGACAACGGTAAAAGTCAAAACATTTACCACTGATTGTACACAGCTTTTAGACTAATGAGGATTTTATACAGAGTGTCTAGGCATATTGAGATAAATTATCGTGGGATATGGGATGTATGTTTTTAATAATATATTGTACAATAATCAGTGTGTGGAAGAACACGTTGACATAATGAGAGAGAGGTAGGGGGGTGTTTAGTGTATGTTTATCTGTACTCTACATATGTTATTACAAATATCGTTACAGTGTAACAAAAATGATGTTGGCCACAGTTTAGGGTTACTCATCAGATAAAACCAGGAGCGTCTTAATTTTATTCCGCAAGAGCAGTAAATAATAATATTCACCTTTTTTCATACATATACAGAGTTAAAGATAGAGTTAATGTAGGAAGATCAGATACTGAATACAGTTGTCAAGACAGAATAAAGTTGGAAACTGGTTGAGAACTCTGGATGCTCTCAAGAAAAGTGTGTTTGGTAAAAGCCACTTGAAAACCTGCTGAGAAACGGTGAGGGAGCGGGAGCCTGTGTTATGTTTATTTTTACTAGTGTAATACTAGTGTCTGAGATCCTAGTGCTAGTTTTTTATTGGCTTGTAAATTGTCTGCTTGGTTACTTTTTATGTCGATTAAAAATTATGTAGAAGGTAATGCACGCACGATATAAGGAGACATTGAGAGAGAGAGAGAGAGAGAGAGAGAGAGAGAGAGAGAGAGAGAGAGAGAGGTTATACTCTTGTTTACAACTCGCTGAAGCTTGCAATATCAGGTATAAGAAAGTGTACTAGCGACGTGAAGCTCACAGAAACAGGCTGTATTGTTCTTCTCAGACATGACGTGCGTGTGTGTGTGTGTGTGTGTGTGTGTGTGTGTACATAAGAAAGAGATGAGACAGAGGATGAGAAATACTGAATGTGAAATGATGATGTAATATAAAATGAAGACACATAGAGGGAGGTAGGGATAAAGCAAACAGTAAAGGTGACGAAGTATTGTAAATAATAATACAACTTTTGTGAAGATTTATGATTTAAGTTACAACTAATTTTTTCATGGTAAATAAAGTATCATGTTTCTGTCCATATTTTGAGTATAGACTAACAAATTTATATTTAGGTTTGCTACCTGAGACAGTAATAACTGTTTCTCTGATAAAGAATAAAACAGAAAACCCACGACCATAATAAAACTGATTTGGACACGTGGGTTACACATGAGTTTGTATACACGATGTTCTATTATAAGTTCTGTTTTTAATGTAACTTTTTTGGTTTGTTAAGATTTAATTACTAAACTAACATGGCAATAGTCGACGATAAGAAAATTTACTGTGATTTTTTATAAATTTTCAAACATATAAAATTTTAGAAATATGCAAAACACAAAATAGAATATATTTTGTTTTTTGAATTTTAGGCTATAAAGTCATCACATGGTACTAAGGTGGGAAGGATGTAGGACGGGCAAGATGGAACAGGGTTGTGATGTGGGTGCAGGTTGAACTGGAAAATAGTGTGACTATTTGGTGTGTGTGTGTGTGCGAATCTGACACGTGAGGTGACGTCTTGTGTGTGTGTGTGGTGGTATCTTTCTTTTCCTGCCACCCCACTCCCACTCTCTCCTGCCTGCCTGGAATGAAATGATGAGTATGATGATTGTCCAGCTGTGAAACAATGATGGGGTTAAGAAAATAAGAAAGGAGTGAAATTGCAGGGGTTTACTCGCATATTGCAGTACTGTTTACTTCAACCTTTGCTGTTTATATATATTCAACTGGCTAGCTGAGGTTATTCAGCGTGTTTTGGAGTATGATGATATTGGTAATTTGTTCTATTTCATCTACTAATGTTTAAACCAGTGTTTACTTGGAATTTCAATTTTGTTTAATTAAAACCATTGTTAAAGTTTGCTCTTGGTTGATAGTTTTGAGCCTTTTGTAAGTGTCTCATTGTTTAGCCCTGGACTTGCATTTATACACCCTATCATGTCGCCTCACTCACGTTCTCGAGTGAGTGCAAATTAAAATGTTTTAACCTGTTTGTATTCGCGTTTTAATGCCTGGGATTAGTTTTGCTATTTTCTCTGAATTTTTTTTAATGTTTCTATATTTGTTTTGTAATACTGTATCAGAACTAATTGTGTGGTCCTGTGTGTGTGTGTGGTTTTCACGGGCGCTATATATGGGTTTCTTAAGATGATTTTAAGGTTTTGTAATTAATACTTTTTGTATGAACTGCACACAGTTTTGTTACGAGCAAAACATTTTTACTTGGCTTAAGATTTTGCATTATTACTTCAATTTCTGAAGTGATTCAACAATGGTATTGTTGTTCATCTGGTAACTGGTTTCTGTTTACATTCTTCCATACTGAGTACTTTTACATTTGTCTCATTGAATTTCATCTGCCATTTTTCGACCATTCGGAAAAATTTGTTTAGATCTTTGTAGTTTTTGCAGAGTACTCTGTCAGATTTAATTACACGTTCTATTTTAGTGTCATCAGCGAAATTTACTTATGTTGCTGTTTCTGATATCTATGTCGTTTATGATGGCAAAATAATAATGTTCTGGTATTGAGTTTGGGGAATTTACTAGTGACGTGTTTCAATGCGATTTAGTGCTGCTTATGCTTACTACTGTTTTTGTCCTGTACCACGTTTTAAGGGATATTACTTTTGATGTTTTGTTTTCTACTTTTGTAATTGGTTTTCGGGATTTGTCGATTGTTTTGCAAGCGAGATATACCATCATAATGTTTGTCGCTGGGCTACCGATTCGAAAACTGATGAAAAGAATGTTTATAGATTGTTAGACATGAACGCCCGCTTGTGAAGCCATGTTGGGAATAATTGATCACCCCAGTTTGGTGATTTCTGAATAGAGCTTGGAAATAATTGATTCTAGTACTTAATCATTGATGTTAGACTGATTGGGAGTAGAGAGATAGTGATTATTCTCTTGTAACTATATTATTGGCTATTCAGGACTTGGATTACACTTTTAATGGGACATGTTAAACAACTTTGCAAGGCACAAGCTTTTTTCTTACATTTTTACTTGGCAAATATTCTATCGGGGACCAGGTGACTTATTAGGGCTTGAGTTTGTTTTATTTGCTTATAACACGTTACTAGTCACTACTATCTGCTTAATTTGTTTTCTCAATATCTTCTGGGAACAGAGCCTGTGCCTGGCATCATGTTTACATTTTCGGTGGTGAAAACTGTGGTGAAAATATTTATTCAGATTATTACTCATTTTCGTCGTTTCAGTTGTGGGTGTTCGGAACGTATTGGTTCAATTTATTCGTGTTTTAGTTTGATATCGGTAGAATTCTTGGGGTTTGTTTTCGCCTCTGCTTCAGTTCTTCTGGCTTTTCTTATTCTCGGTTCTAGATTGTACCGGCTAATAGTTAGTGTGTGTGTGAATTTATTATTTATATAAACAAAGAAGTATGTCTGTTTGTTTGTGTGTGCGCATGATAATTTCGGAAACTATTTACCGATCTGCAGTGGTGATGGATGTTGTATGTAGTGATGATGGATGGTGTTATATATATGTGATGATGTGATGGTGTTATATGGTGATGATGGTAAAGCTGATATGAGCAAAGATTCAACTGAAAACA
>NW_024750012.1:0-24349 GCF_018991925.1 Homarus americanus | reverse complement strand
ACCAGTCCTGGTGTATTCTTTCGATTTGGCCGAGGGTCCCCCTGCAGGTTTTTGTCATGGCAGTGTCGAGAATATCCCATTCATAACCGGGATTTGAGTTGTTTGTTGTCGGGTTGTTTTTCGGCCCAAGTTTGAGCTGCTCTCTGAAAGTATGTGCTACCGCTGGATCCTTCAGACGCTTAGTGTTAAAACCTCTTCTGTATACTTGCTGCCTTCGCCGTTTTAGGGCGATGTGGAGTGAGAGCTTGGCTCTGACGAGCCGATCAGTGTCGCAGTGGTCTGAGCCACGCAGGACTCGGGTGTTGAGGACATCTTGGCGATGTCTTTCTTTGACAATGTAGTCAATGAGTTGCCAGTGTTTAGATAGCGAGTGTTGCCACGAGCCCTTGAACTTGTCGGCCTGCCTAAACAGGGTATTGATGATAGTGAGGTTGTGGGCAGCACACTTGCTGAAGAGGTGTAGGTAGTTGGGATTACACTTGCCTAGTCCATTTCTCCCTATGGTTCCCTGCCAAATGTCAGCATCTCTGCCAGCTCTGGCATTGAAATCACCAGGAGCACTACCTATCGTCTCTGGGGATAGAGGTTATCACTTTGCCGAGGTCGGCGTTAAAAGCATCCAGTGATGGGGCATATTCACTGATGAAAAGGCATGACGTTAGAGACTCAGTGAGACTCGGAGCGTCATGAGGCACTCGTTGATCCCAACAGGCATTTCAGTTAGCCTGTGTAGGATGCGTTGGCGGATGGCAAAGTCAATTCCGTAAATGCGGTTTCTCTCCGCAGCAGGATTATCCTTCTAGGAGAAGGTATAGCCAGACCCCCGTTCTGTGAGTCGAACCTCGTCTGGGAGCCGGGACACACTAGTATGTCGTTGTTATACCTAGCCAGCTATTTTGCCACAAGGACGCTTCTTCTTTTAGGACGCTCATTTCTGCCAATATCCAGAAGGGTCCTGATATTCCATGCAGTGACCATAAGAAGTTGTATAGCGTGTGTGTGTTTGGACCTGTAATTATGAATGTGTGCTCTTCCGCCGAAGGATGACCTTACTGGATGCGGCTGCCTAGTCAGGCTGGGTTTTAGACACACACCATAACTACCCTTACACTCCATAAACCACACACACGACATTACATCCACACACATTGTAAAACACCCACACACATTATAATCCATCCACATACATTACCAGCCACCCACACGCACTATAAGCCTCCCACATCGTCTACAAACCGCCCATACACACTATAAACCACCCACATACTTTATAAACTACCCACACGCACTATAAACCACCCACACACGCTATAAGCCACCCACACACGCACTATAAACCACCCACACACACACACACATTATAAACACCAACACACACTATAAACCACCCACACACACTATAAACCACACACCCACACACATACACTATAAACCACTCACATACGCTATAAACCACTCAAACACGCTATAAGCTACGCACAGACGCTATAAACCATACACACCCATTATAAACCACCCTCACATTCACACACACACACACACTCTGGCGACCTCACTGAGTGAGGACGTGTCCCCTGGCGCTCCGCAGCCAAGGTCATCACGTCGACCTACAGCTAATTTAAAGCAGTTCAGTACTTTTACGGAAAGACAGTGTACATTTTCAAGGTGTCGGCGTCTGTGAGTGCTAGACTTGTGAATATGTGCGTCCCAGTGTCACGATGCCGTCGCACCGACCTGTTCCAGCTGAAGTCTGGTGCTGATTATCCTCCACCCCACACCATCACTCTACTAAAGGCGCTGAGAATCTTTCAAAACCGCGGCTGCAGACGGGGTCGCCGCATTCCCAGACGAATCCCTATCATCACGCCGAGCAAGCATAAGAAAGTCAAGCAAGTGCCAGAAAGACAGTGTGCTCGCTATGAAGTGCCGCGACTATGGTGCAGCTTACCATCCCTATTGCTGTCCAATGTTACATCTTTATACAACAAGGTGGAGGAGGTCAGTGTTACAGTGAAGTCAGTTGGCACAGTTATTATGGCGATAACCGAGGCGTGGAAAATTGTTCCCGAGATCTGTGCCATAGAAAACTATGAGTAATTTCACCACCTTAGAAAGGACAGGAGAGGTGGTGGTGTAGTGCTATACTGTCGCAGTGACCTTAAACCCTCACACCTAGGGGTTAATGTACCTGAGGATGTAGAAGCTTTGTGGGTTAAGGTCACTCCCACCTTCCATCCCCGCCAGCTTGCCTCCCTCATTGTTTGTGTGGCTTATCTCCCCCAGTGCTTACTTACCGCCAATAAGAACATAAGTACAAAAGAAAATAAGGAGTCTGCAATAGGCCGGTTGGCCTGGGAATGGCAGCTCCTGTCGAGAGTTACTACCAATCTCCATCATCCATGAATCTATCCAGCCTCCTTTTGAAACTTTCCAGCGTTCCAGCACTTACTACAAAGTTGCTAAGCTTGTTCCTCTCGTCCACCACCCTATTTGTGAACCAGTTCCTTCCTATCTCCCTCCTAAACCTAAACTTATCCAACTTAAATCCGTTGTTCCAAGTCCTATCCTGCTCGGATATTATAAGAACTTTATCTATATCCCCTTTATTGATTCATTTAACCCACTTAAATACTTCTATCATATCTCCCCGCACTCTTCGTCTTTCTAGGGAATACAAGTTTAATTTCTTTAACCTTAGATCCAGATTTCCATGTGCTTAACTAGTGATATGCGGTGACTTTAATGAGTTAGACATCAGCAACATCACTCAACACCTTCACCTTGCACAGATAGTTGACTTTCCTACACATGGGAATGCCACCCTGGACCTCATCATGACTGATCTCGGTAATCACTACCTTTCCCCCTAGCCGCTGCCTCCCATGGGTCGGAGCACCCACCCGTCGCTGCTGTGGTCACCTACACCTACCATCTCACGACCGCTAGCTGTCACCAGGACTTACGGATCCACCTCTGACTGCCATGCGGCGTTTCGGACAATGGGTGACATGGTATCCCTGGACTGAAGTGATCACGGTAGACGATGTGCAGAGCAAGTGGGATAATTACCTGGACACTATCACCAAAGCCTACCACCACATCTTTCTATCCAAGACACTGAGGATCCACCCCAATGATGTCCCGTTGATTACACCCCGTATCAAAAGCCTAATTGAGCAGTGCAACAAGGCATACTACACCAACAACTGCCTGTACAAAAGTGTACATAACCAAGTCATCAGGGAAATCAAGTCAGCCAAGAAGTCTTATTATCCCAGGAATGTGCACGGCCTCAAGGAGGTCGGCAACGGTCAGTGGTAATCTAAATACAAGATCTCTGTCGTTTTAACAGTCAGTCTCCCACATTTCCTTTTATCTCTCATTTACCTAGTGAGGAGGCAGCTGAGACAATTAATAACCACTTTACTACCATATGTCATACCCTACCCAGTCTTGACTTCACACTCCTCCCGGCCTACTTACCTTCCCCCTCCCCCCTCCCAGTGTTCAACCATTTGAAATTGCCAACAAACTTCTGAAATTTAAATCCAAACGTTCTACAACCCCAATTGACCTCCCAATCAAAATTTACTAGGAGTTTACAGTCGAACTTGCCATCCCTCAGACAAAGCAAATGCCCTAATGAATGGAAAACCTCATTTGTCACCCCTATGCCCAAGGTCCCCACCCCACAATCCCCCAGTGACCTCAGGCCAGTAGCCATTACCCCCATATCCAGTCTATTCTATGAAGACTTTGTTTTTGAAAGCGCATTTGCTAGTATTTATCAGTCAATTGATCCACAGCAATTTTACAATGTAAGGACCTCCTCTACATCACACTGCTTAGTTAGTTTCCTGGATTTTCTGCACAAATCCTGGAGAAACGTAAGACATGACTAGCCGTTGCCCGTGTTGACTTCAGGAAGGCATTTGACCTTGTTGATCACTGCACTGTTATCAACAAGGCCATTGCACTAGAGCTGCCCACCAACCTGGTTTCATGGCTCACTGATTTCCTGAGTGACCGTCGTCAGGCAGTGAGGTACTAGGGTTCTCTCTCCACATTCCAACACCTCACCTGTGGTGTTCCCCAGGGGACCAAGATATCCTACTGTGCTTCCTAATCCTGATCAACGACGCTCTATGGGACACTCCTCAGATGGAAGTACGTGGATGACTGCACTGTGGGGGTTATAGTGGACAACACCTCACCGGACTAGTCATCGTTATAAGGCACCCTGGACAGGCTACAGGTATGGACTACAGAGGTCACCACCAATCACACCAAAACCGTAGTCATGCACATCAATACCGCCACCACTCCAGTGCAAGCTCCAGCAGTTACAGTGGGTGCCCATCCTCTCCAGTTAGTGCAGTCTGCCAAACTCCTAGGTATAATTATAGACCACAAACTGGACTGGAAGGCCCACGTAAACAACACTATCAAGGCAGCCGCGTACCAACTTTACATGCTACGACGACTCAGGTCACTTGGGACTTCCACGCCAGAGCTGAGGCCTATCTACAACGCATTTATACTCCCAAAATTAACGTATGCGTCACCAGCCTAGTCGTCTTCTGTCAACTCTACCCAACAACGTCAGCTAGAGAAGGTACAGAAGAGGGCCGGCAGAATCTTGCTCGGCGCAGACTACTCCAGCTACAACAACGCTCTCTCCACCCTGGAAATGCCATCCCTCAGTGTCCTCCACCACCGCGCACTAGCAGGGTTTGGTCGTGGACTACTGCACCATCCTCGTCATCGCCACTTACTACCACCTGCAGTCCCCCGCCTACCTCACCCTGTCCGCCACTACAACAAAATTCAGCCCATAAGAGCCCTCACTGATATATATAAGAATAGCACCATCCCATCTATTGTTAAAATACTAAACAGCTCCTGATTTATGTACTGTACAGCCCTGTAAATGTATTGAACGAATATTATTATGTCTAAATCACATGTAAGTTTGTATATTTTCAGCCACCGGCTGCAACTCTATTAATAAACCGTTTATTATTATTATTATTATTATTATTATTACGCTCATACACACATACACAATAAACCACCCACACGCTATAAACAACTCAAACACACTATAAACCACCCATACACGCTGTAAGCCACGCACACATACTATAAACTGCCCACACACATTATAAACCACCCTCACACGCTCTAAACCACCCATACACGCTATAAACCACCCTCACATATTTAAAACCACCCACACATGCTATAAACCACCCTCACATATTTTAAACTACCCACACACGCTATAACCCACCCACACACATTATAAGCCACCCACACACTCTATAAACCACCCACGCACGCTAAAAACCACCCATACACGCTATAAACCACCCACACACGCTATAAACCACCCACACACGCTATAAACCACCCACTCACATTATAGACCACCCACACACGCTATAAACCACCCACACACAACCCATGAAAACTCTCCCACAGTTGAACCCATAAAAAATATGACCCATTACGACTGATAGAGAGATGTGAAAAAATAATATATTCTATCAAAGTCCGCTGAAGTTGACTGACAGCGGCTGACGGACACAATTAGTTCAGGAGACGAGCGTGTTGGTGACAGTACACTACACTATCATGGTTGTCACCGTGTTGGAGCTGTCAGTAATACAGTAAAGGTGGGTTGTTTTGTTGTGACAGCGGCGGTGGTGATGATGGAAGGGGAGAGAAAGAGAGAGAGAGAGATGGGGGAAGGATACCTGTTTGGTGTGATAGTGGTGGTGGTGATATAAAAAGAGAAAGAGTCAGAAATAGAGAGAAACTCCTGTTGTGGTGTGACAGTGACACCCACACATAACCCATGAAAACTCTCCCACAGTTGAACCCATAAAATAATATGACACACACACACACACACACACACACACACACACACACACACACACACACGTCATTTTACCGCAAAAAAAAAAGATTTAATCAAAACAGGACAGACAAGTTGTGAAAATTTATGACCATGTATCATGACCATTAATACACCATGTGTGTGTGTGTGTGTGTGTCATATTTTTTATGGGTGCATTGGACCAGGAGCCAGAAAATTAATACCTCATGAGGTGTCCTTCCAAGCAAGATTATTGACAGCTCAAATATTTTTCTGGTAATCATCCCTTGGTTGCATTAACTCAAAGACAAGAACGTCGTCTTTGACCTGGTTGAGGTACACTTGCAGGAACTTATCCCCGAAGCCTACTTAGGAAAGTAGTATGGTTGACATTTTCCCATTGGAATTGAAAGCGTTTGAAGAGGAGCACATCCGGTTCAGTGGATCCACCAAACACTGCATTATAAGCTCTTTTCAAGACCAGCTCCGTGATGGCGGCAGGCAAGGTCGAGGAGGTCCCGACCAAGCCTCTGCTCAAGGGGAACGCTACTGCTACAGCGCCACGAGTTAAGGGTTGGGAAAACAGGGTGGGAGCGCGCAAGTAGTTTTCCCGCCTTTTTAATACAAACTTTAATCGAGCAATTTTGTAGAGAAATTTGCATTCATCACGGTCAACAACATCCTCGTTCATACCAATTAAAGGATTAAACACTCAAATAATTTTTTTTCCGAGTAGAAACTATTCCCTAAATACGAGTATATATCCTCTTACGTATAAAATAGTACATTTTTTTTTCTGCCTGCTTGTGCTACCTCTACATGTTGAAGGTTAAGGAAATTATTTACGTTTTTTTTATTTATACAGGGGCAAATTTAAGGGGTGAAACCATTAAAAAATACATTTTCCAAGATGAGGGTCACCCTAGTGTGTATTAAGCATGTATGTGTGCGAGTTTGTACATCTTGCGTGTGTGTGTGTGTGTGTGTACTAACGTCTGAGTGTGAGTGCGTGTATGACACTAACATATGCATGACGCATTTCATTTAAGGAGACATGACACGCGTCACATAATGCCACATTTCAAAACACGCACATACGCATAATGTATGACGCTTACGGACGCATGATACACACACACTCACACACACACACACACACACACACACACACACACACACACACACACACACACACACTGTGAAGGAATTACTACACCACGTGATGTCCCTCATAACACCATCTGTGAGGGAATTACTATACCACGTCAGGTCCCTCATAACACCATCTGTGAGGAAATTACTACACCACATCAGGTCATTTCTAACACCATCTGGGAGGGAGTTACCACACTACGTGCTTGCTGTTCAACACCTACATTAATCTGTATGTTCACTATATGTTCTTTTACTTATCTCTAATGAAGGCTTTTGTTAAACCACCAATGTCAATGTATGTAATAAGTCATTTATGTCCAAATTATATTTTCAGGCTGCAGAACTTTTTTCAATAAACCGTTATTATTATTATTATTATTATTATTATTATTATTATTATTATTATTATTATTATTATTATTATTATTATTATTATTATTATTATTATTATTATTATTATTATTATTATTATTATTATTATTATTATTATTATTATTATTATTATTATTATTATTATTATTATTATTATTATTATTATTATTAGTAGTAGTAGTAGTAGTAGTAGTAGTAGCAAGAACACTGCAGGAGAGACTAAAATCTACGGGTGACGGAAAGCAAAACACCGATGACGTGGCAAGAAAATTTGGAAACAAAATGCGTGTGGGAAAAGTGTCTCTCGCGGTAAGATCTCTAACACATGAATCCTCCGGTGGAGTGATGCCAATAAACAGAGCGACATTAAAACTATTGAAAGAGAAACATCCCCCTGCAAGCGAAGATGAAGGCATCAGGCTCCAGGGTGCTTATATCCCACCAAACGCTGTCCTGTTCGAGAAAATAACAGGAGAGATGGTGTGGAAAAAGGCACTGAAGACTCGAGGCGGAGCCGGCCCTTCAGGTCTGGATGCAAACGGTTGGAGAGTCATCCTCAGCACAAACAAGTTTGGCCCTGTAGCAAGCGATCTCTGCACTGCCATTGCCACCCTTGCAAGAAAGCTTGCATCCTCTTGCTGCCATCACCTCCAGGCTCTGACGGCCTGCCGCCTTATTCCTCTGGAAAAGAAACCAGGATGTAGACCTATAGGGGTGGGGGAAGTGCTGAGGCGGATCATCGGAAAGTGTATAATGGAGGTGGTAAAGGATGATGTCAGGGCAGCAGCAGGGAACCTACAAGTGTGTGCTGGCCACCAGGCTGGTGGGGAGGCGGCCATTCACGCCATGAGATTGATATTTGAGCAGCGTGATTGTGAGGCCGTTCTCCTGGTGGATGCTTCAAACGCATTCAACATACTTAACCGCAAGGCGGCACTGCACAACATCAAGATCAAGTGTCCTAGCTTTGCGATGTATGTTGAAAATTCGTATAGGAATCCTTCAGACCTCTACGTAGTAAACAACAAGGCTCTACGAGGTGATACCATCCTACAGTCGACCGAGGGAACAACACAGGGAGACCCCGTTGCAATGGCAATGTATGCAATAGGCCTATCAGTGCTCCAACAAGAAATAAAGTATGAAACAACTGGGGTCAAACAAGTGGCATATGCTGATGACCTCACAGGAGCAGGAAAAGTGGAGGACATCAAAAAGTGGTGGGACCTGGTAACATCGCGAGGTCCACAAATAGGGTACCACCCAAACGCCAGCAAATCCTTCCTCATCGTGAAGCCAGATCATTATGATCGGGCTGTGGAGGTTTTCGGCGAAAGTGAGGTCAAAATAACTAAGGACGGCCAAAGACATCTAGGCGCAGTAATTGGCACTACGGACTTCAAGACCCAGTACGTAGGGGGAAAGGTGAACGAGTGGTTAGCGAAATCCATGCTCTATCGGAGATTGCTAACACAGAGCCACATGCGGCCTTTGCAGCATTCACACATGGAGTCAAGCATCGTTGGAACTACCTGATGCGTACCATCCCTGAGATCCGACCCCTCCTCCACCCTTTGGAAGAAGCAATCAGTGTCAAGTTCATTCCCAAACTAGTGAAACACCACGACTTAACCCCAGTAGAAAGAACACTTCTTGCACTTCCACCAAGACTGGGAGGGATGGGACTAACTAATCCAGAGGAGATTGCTGACTCTGAACATCAAAATTCACTTAAGCTCACGGCAGCCCTCACTGACCACATAATAGCCCAGAATGCAACAGGGGAAGTGGACACCAGCGAAGTTACTAAGATCCGTAGATCCATTACAACAGATCGGCAGCACTGCCAAAATGACATGTTGCAGCAATTATTGCTGCAGGTTCCAGAAAATCTGACAAAAAAAGTAGCTATAGCGCAGGAGGTGGGCGCCTCGAACTGGTTAACTACGTTACCGATAAGGGCAAATGGTTTCAGCCTTAACAAACAAGAATTTACAGATGCCATTGCTCTAAGGTACGGTTGGCCAGTAGATGGTTTGCCCTCCCAATGCGTGTGTGGCTATTCCTATGATGGCGATCACGCCATGGTTTGCAAGAAGGGGGGCTTCATATGCATGAGGCATGACGAGGTAAGGGATCTCACAGCAAATATGTTGAAGGAAACCTGCCGGGACGTCATGGTAGAACCGACCCTCCTTCCACTGGATGGCGAGATCCTCCAACACAGGACTTCAAACACATCTAACGAAGCCCGTGTGGACGTCAGTGCTCGAGGATTCTGGACGCGGGGACAGCGAGCCTTCTTCGACATCAGGATTTTTGATCCCATGGCCGTTTGTCACCGTAACCTAGCTCTCGATGCTGCACATAGGAGGAACGAGAACGACAAGAGAAGGGCATATGGGGAGAGAATTCAAAATGTCGATCAAGGCAGCTTCACTCCGCTAGTGTTCACAACCTCTGGTGGGATGGGCCCAAGCGCAAGATGTTTCTACGCCAGACTCGCGGAGCTGATCTCCGAACAGAAGCAGCAGCCCAGAAGTTATGTCACAGCCTGGATGAGATGTCGACTGTCCTTCTCTCTCCTTCGGTCGGCTTTGCTCTGCCTCAGGGGAACGAGAGCTTCTGCCCCTACTCCGTCAACTGCTGCAGATATCGACTATGAGGCTACAGTCACCGAATGCCGCATCGATCTGCGGCTCAACTAATTTAACACAGATAGGATAGTTGCTTATGTATTAGGATATTTAATATTAAGGTAAATAAATGGTGGCGAAGGTGTGGCTATTGGGGGAGGCTGAGGCCATTATTTAAAAAAAAAAAAAAAAAAAAAAAAAAGTAGTAGTAGTTTACCCTTAGGGGTGTTCACAACCTCTGGTGGGATGGGCCCAAGCGCAAGATGTTTCTACGCCAGACTCGCGGAGCTGATCTCCGAACAGAAGCAGCAGCCCAGAAGTTGTGTCACAGCCTGGATGAGATGTCGACTGTCCTTCTCTCTCCTTCGGTCGGCTTTGCTCTGCCTCAGGGGAACGAGAGCTTCTGCCCCTACTCCGTCAACTGCTGCAGATATCGACTATGAGGCTACAGTCACCGAATGCCGCATCGATCTGCGGCTCAACTAATTTAACACAGATAGGATAGTTGCTTATGTATTAGGATATTTAATATTAAGGTAAATAAATGGTGGCGAAGGTGTGGCTATTGGGGGAGGTAGTAGTAGTAGTAGTAGTAGTTTAACAATGTGTCTGTGAATATCTGATGTTACCTCAAGCATTGTCACCTAAGGTTTCTACTCATCTCACGGCATAAATTGTAAATATTCCGTGTGTTCACCGGCGTTCTCCAAGTGAGTGGTGACCTGTGCTGGGTCGGTGGTGGGATAATTAGGAGGCTCGGCGCCAAGGTCAGTGTCGTTAGGCCTACTTTGACAGGGGTGGTCCGGAGACTATCGCCCCTATGGGGCCGAGAGTGCTGCCCATGCGGTCGCCCCCACCCCCACCATAGTAACGGACACTTAATGTAGGGTCTCGACGAACCAAGTGAGTATGCATAACTGATATTACACCAGTGAGACCATATAAATAGTGGTTATTTGTGCCAAGGACATATAAACAAGTGCTTGGTGTGACAAACTCTTGTCCATAGTGTATCATTCTGATGTATGGATGGTCGCTATAAGAGGGGGTAGCCTACACACCCACGCGCGCACGTATGCCCCTACTACCTGGACACAGCAGTCCAGCCTGTCACCTCTCCGCCCTTCCCTCATAAGAACCAGTATAATCTTGTGCCTGGGACTAAATCAGATGTTCGGAGGCGGACGTTACCGTCGCCCAAGGTGCTGGTCACTATGCCTGGTAACACTCTTTGCTGCGTCTGTGCTAGCCCGAACCAAAACTGCACAAATTGGCTTTGTGCGAGAAACAACCGACCATGTGTGGATTGCAGGAAGCTAGACCAGTGTCGGAACCCACGTCGCAGGGAGCCGACACAGGAGGCCACAGTGGATATCGCCGGGACCCAACCACCCGATGATATCCAAAATGATAGCAGTGAGTCTACTCAACCCGAAAATGTAGTACTAATAAATGCTGCTCCCTCAGTAGCAGGTGTCCACGAGGAGAATGAGAGACAGCCGCCTCAGTGGAATGGCATGTCGATGGAAAATGCAGGCGTATGGGTCAAAGAAACCTACTCAGAAATTGTCAAGTGGTCGCCCGCTAACTTATTTGAACCACCCAAGTGTGCGGCCACCAAAGAAATGATTCGGGAGATGATTAGTCTCATAACTGAGTACACTCAAGACCGCCTCCTTGCCCCGTTAGCTCTTCATATACTGGCAATAATACCACATCTATTCGGTCAGAGGACACACACAAAGACTAAGCACAAAGAAAATGCGGCAGCAATGAAAAGAAGACTGACACTGTGGCAGAAGGGGGCCCTTAATGATTTCCTATGTGAAGCAAGAACACTGCAGGAGAGACTAAAATCTGCAGGAGACGGAAAGCAAAACACCGATGATGCTGCAAGGAAGTTTGGAAACAAAATGCGTGGGAAAAGTGTCTTTGGCGGTAAGATCTCTCACAGAGGAATCCACCGGTGGGGTCCTGCCAATAAACAGAGAGACATTAAAACAACTGAAAGAAAAACATCCCTCTGCAAGTGATGACGAAGGCATCAGGTTTCAGGGTGCCTATATCCCACCAAATGCTGTCCTGTTCGAGAAAATAACAGGAGGGATGGTGTGGAAAAAGGCACTGAAGACTCAGGGAGGTGCCGGCCCTTCAGGTCTGGATGCAAACGGATGGAGAGTCATCCTCAGCACTAACAAGTTTGGCCCCGCAGCAAGTGACCTCTGCACGGCCATTGCCGTCCTTGCAAGAAAGCTGGCATCCTCATGCTGCCATCACCTTCATGCTCTGACGGCCTGCCGCCTCATTCCCCTGGATAAGAATCCAGGATGTAGGCCAATAGGAGTGGGGGAAGTGCTGAGGCGAATCATCGGAAAATGCATAATGGAGGTGGTAAAGGACGATGTCAGGGCAGCAGCAGGGAACCTGCAAGTTTGTGCTGGCCAACAAGCTGGAGGGGAAGCTGCCATTCACGCCATGAGAACGATATTTGAGCAACGTGATTGTGAGGCCGTTCTCCTGGTCGACGCTTCAAACGCATTCAACATACTTAACCGCAAGGCCTCACTGCACAACATCAAGATCAAGAGTCCAAGCTTTGCAATGTACGTTGAAAACTCCTATAGGAATCCATCAGACCTCTATATAGTAAACAACAAGGCCCTAAGAGGTGATACCATCTTACAGTCAACCGAGGGAACAACACAGGTTTACCCTGTTGCAATGGCAATGTATGCAATAGGCCTCTCTGTGCTCCAACAAGAAATATAATTTGAGACAACTGGGGTCAAACAAGTGGCGTATGCTGACGACCTAACAGGAGCAGGAAAAGTGGAGGACATCAAAAAGTGGTGGGACTTGGTAACATCGCGAGATCCACAAATAGGGTACCACCCAAACGCCAGCAAGTCCTTCCTCATCGTGAAGCCAGAACGTTATGAACGGGCAAAGGAGGTTTTTGGCGGAAGGGAAGTCAAAATAACTAAGGATGGCCAAAGACATCTAGGCGCAGTAATTGGCACTACGGACTTCAAGACCGAGTACGTAGCGGGAAAGGTGAATGAGTGGGTTAGTGAAATCCAAGCTCTGTCTGAGATTGCTAACACAGAGCCACATGCGGCTTTGCTGCATTCAGCCATGGAGTCAAGCATCGTCGGAACTACCTGATGTGTACTATCCCTGGTATCGGACCCCTCCTCCACCCTCTGGAAGAAGCTATCAGTGTCAAGTTCATTCCCAAATTAGTGAAACACACTCACTTAACCCCAGCAGAAAGAGCACTTCTTGCACTTCCATCAAGACTGGGAGGGATGGGACTAACCAATCCAGAGGAGATTGCAGCCACAGAACATCAAAATTCACTTAAGCTCACGGCAGCCCTCACGGACCACATAATAGCCCAGAACGCAACAGGGGAGGTCGTGACCGGTGAAGTAAACGAGATTCGTAGGTCCATTACGACAGATCGACAGCACTGCCAAAATGACAAGTTGCAACAACGATTGCTGCAGGTTCCAGAAAATTTGACAAAAAAAAGTAGCTATAGCGCAGGAGGTGGGCGCCTCGAACTGGTTAACTACGTTACCGATAAGGGCAAATGGTTTCAGTCTTAACAAACACGAATTTACAGATGCCATTGCTCTAAGGTACGGTCGGCCAGTAGAAGGTTTGCCCTCCCAATGCGTGTGTGGCTCTTCCTATGACGGCGATCACGCCATGGTGTGCAAGAAAGGGGGCTTCATATGCATGAGGCATGATGAAGTAAGGGACCTTACAGCAAATATATTGAAGGAAATCTGCCGGGATGTCATGGTAGAACCGACCCTCCTTCCATTGGATGGTGAGATCCTCCAACATAGGACTTCAAACACATCTAACGAAGCCCGTGTTGACGTCAGTGCTCGAGGATTCTGGACGCGAGGACAGCGAGCTTTCTTCGACATCAGGATTTTTGATCCCATGGCCGCATGTCACCGTAACCTAGCTCTTGATGCTGCACATAGGAGGAACGAGAACGAGAAGATAAGGGCATATGGGGAGAGAATCCAAAACGTTGACCAAGGCAGCTTCACTCCCCTAGTGTTCACAACCTCTGGTGGGATGGGACCAAGTGCACGATGTTTCTACGCCAGACTCGCGGAGGTGATCTCCGAACAGAAGCAGCAGCCCAGAAGTTTCGTTACAGCCTGGATGAGATGTCGACTGTCTTTCTCTCTCCTTCGGTCGGCTTTGCTCTGCCTCAGGGGAACGAGAGCTTCTGCCCCAATTCCGACAACTGCTGCAGATATCGACTATGAGGCTACAGTCACTGAATGCCGCATAGATCTGCGGCTCAACTAATTTAACACAGATAGGATAGCTTCTTATGTATTAGGATATTTAATATTAAGGTAAATAAATGGTGGCGAAGGTGTGGCTATTGGGGGAGGCTGGAGGCCACGTTTATAAAAAAAAAGTAGTAGTAGTAGTAGTAGTAGTAGTAGTAGTAGTAGTAGTAGTAGTAGTAGTAGTAGTAGTAGTTTGTGGGAGCGAGAATTTCACAGTGTGTCGATGAACGTTGGATGTCACCTTGAGCATCATCGCCGACGGCTCGTCTCATTCCTTACGACATTAAACGCAAATATTGCTCGTGTTCACCGGCGATCTTCAAGTAAGCCTGTGAGTGTTTGAATGGTGGGTGGCTGGAGTTGCCAAGTGTCAGTGCCAGTGTGTCGAAAGGCCTACCCTAGCAAGGGTGGCATCGCGACTCTCGCCCCTATGGGGCCAAGTGCCTCAAGTACCGGCCACTCCATGTAGTGTCGGCCGACCCAGTGAGTATATATAACTAATGTTACATCAGCGAGACCATAGAAATGGTGGCTATCTCTACCAAAGTGACATAATCAAGTGTTAGGTGTGACAATTCTTGCTCCCAGTGGATTATTCTCATGTGTGGATTATCGCCCACATGGCGGGTGCCCGACACAACCACACGCGCGCGTAAGCCCTTACTACCCGGACATCGAAGGCCAGGCTGTCACCCCTGTGCCTCATACGCATAAGATCTAGTTCCTTCGTCCGTATGGGCCCAATAGCAGAGGTCGGAGGCGGAAATATCTGTCGCCCGAGTTGCTGGGCACTATGCCTGGCAACAGTCTGTGCTGCGTCTGTGCTAGCTCGAACCAAAACTGCACAAATTGTTTTTGTGCGAGAAACAATCGATCATGTGTCGATTGCAGGAAGCTGGACCAGTGTCGGAACCCACGTGGCAGGGAGCCGACACAGGCGGCCACAGTGGATATCGCCGGGACCCAACCACCCGATGATATCCCAAATGATAGCAGTGAGTCTACTCAACCCGAAAATGTAGTACTAATAAATGCTGCTCCCTCAGTAGTAGGTATCCAGGAGGAGAATGAGAGACTGCCGCCTCAGTGGAAAGGCATGTCGATGGAAAATGCAGGCGTATGGGTCAAAGAAACCTACTCGGAAATTGTCAAGTGGTCGCCCCCTAACTTATTTGAACCACCCAAGTGTGCGGCCACCAAAGAAATGATTCGGGAGATGACTTTCTTCATGACTGATTACACTCAGGACCGTTTCCTCGCCCCCCTAGCTCTTCAAATATTGGCAATAATACCACATCTATTTTGTCAGAGGACACACACAAAGGCTAAGCACAAAGAAAATGTGGCAGCAATGAAGAGAAGGTCGACAATGTGGCGGACTGGGGCCCTAGATGATCTCCTATGTGAAGCAAGAACACTGCAGGAGACTAAAATCTACGGGTGACGGAAAGCAAAACACCGATGACGTGGCAAGAAAATTTGGAAACAAAATGCGTGTGGGAAAAGTGTCTCTCGCGGTAAGATCTCTAACACATGAATCCTCCGGTGGAGTGATGCCAATAAACAGTGCGACATTAAAACTATTGAAAGAGAAACATCCCCCTGCAAGTGAAGATGAAGGCATCAGGTTCCAGGGTGACTATATCCCACCAAATGTTGTCCTGTTCGAGAAAATAACAGGAGAGATGGTGTGGAAAAAGGCACTGAAGACTCGAGGAGGAGCCGGCCCTTCAGGTCTGGATGCAAACGGTTGGAGAGTCATCCTCAGCACTAACAAGTTTGGCCCGGTAGCAAGCGAACTCTGCATTGCCATTGCCACCCTTGCAAGAAAGCTTGCATCCTCTTGCTGCCATCACCTCCAGGCTCTGACGGCCTGCCGCCTTATTCCTCTGGAAAAGAATCCAGGATGTAGACCTATAGGGGTGGGGGAAGTGCTGAGGCGGATCATCGGAAAGTGTATAATGGAGGTGGTAAAGGATGATGTCAGGGCAGCAGCAAGGAACCTACAAGTGTGTGCTGGCCACCAGGCTGGTGGGGAGGCGGCCATTCACGCCATGAGATTGATATTTGAGCAGCGTGATTGTGAGGCCGTTCTCCTGGTGGATGCTTCAAAAGCATTCAACATACTTAACCGCAAGGCTGCACTGCACAACATCAAGATCAAGTGTCCAAGCTTTGCGATGTATGTTGAAAATTCGTATAGGAATCCTTCAGACCTCTACATGGTAAACAACAAGGCTCTACGAGGTGTTACCATCCTACAGTCGACCGAGGGAACAACACAGGGGGACCCCGTTGCAATGGCAATGTATGCAATTGGCCTATCAGTGCTCCAACAAGAAATAAAATTTGAAACAACTGGGGTCAAACAAGTGGCATATGCTGATGACCTTACAGGAGCAGGAAAAGTGGAGTGCATCAAAAAGTGGTGGGACTTGGTAACATCGCGAGGTCCACAAATAGGGTACTACCCAAACGCCAGCAAGTCCTTCCTCATCGTGAAGCCAGAACATTATGAACGGGCATTGGAGGTTTTTGGCGGAAGTGAGGTCAAAATAACTAAGGACGGCCAAAGACATCTAGGCTCAGTAATTGGCACTACGGACTTCAAGACCGAGTACGTGGCGGGAAAGGTGAATGAGTGGGTTAGTGAAATCCAAGCTCTGTCTGAGATTGCTAACACAGAGCCACATGCGGCCTTTGCAGCATTCACACATGGAGTCAAGCATCGTTGGAACTACCTGATGCGTACCATCCCTGAGATCCGACTTCTCCTCCACCCTTTGGAAGAAGCAGTCAGTGTCAAGTTCATTCCCAAACTAGTGAAACACCACGACTTAACCCTAGCAGAAAGAACACTTCTTGCACTTCCACCAAGACTGGGAGGGATGGGACTAACTAATCCAAAGGAGATTGCTGACTCTGAACATCAAAATTCACTTAAGCTCACGGCAGCCCTCACTGACCACATAATCGCCCAGAATGCAACAGGGGAAGTGGACACCAGCGAAGTTAATAAGATCCGTAGGTCCATTACAACAGATCGGCAGAACTGCCAAAATGACATGTTGCAGCAACTATTGCTGCTGGTTCCAGGAAATTTGACAAAAAAAGTAGCTATAGCGCAGGAGGTGGGCGCCTCGAACTGGCTAACTTCGTTACCGATAAGGGCAAATGGTTTCAGCCTTAACAAACAAGAATTTACAGATGCCATTGCTCTAAGGTACGGTTGGCCAGTAGATGGTTTGCCCTCCCAATGCATGTGTGGCTATTCCTATGATGGCGATCACGCCATGGTTTGCAAGAAGGGGGGCTTCATATGCATGAGGCATGACGAGGTAAGGGATCTCACAGCAAATATGTTGAAGGAAATCTGCCGGGACTTCATGGTAGAACCGACCCTCCTTCCACTGGATGGCGAGATCTTCCAACACAGGACTTCAAACACATCTAACGAAGCCCGTGTGGACGTCAGTGCTCGAGGATTCTGGACGCGGGGACAGCGAGCTTTCTTCGACATCAGGATTTTTGATCCATGGCCGTTTGTCACCGTAACCTAGCTCTCGATGCTGCGCATAGGAGGAACGAGAACGACAAGAGAAGGGCATATGGGGAGAAAATTCAAAATGTTGATCAAGGCAGCTTCACTCCTCTAGTGTTCACAACCTCTGGTGGGATGGGCCCAAGTGCAAGATGTTTCTACGCCAGATTCGCGGAGCTGATCTCCAAACAGAAGCAGCAGCCCAGAAGTTATGTCACAGCCTGGATGAGATGTCGACTGTCCTTCTCTCTCCTTCGGTCGGCTTTGCTCTGCCTCAGGGGAACGAGAGCTTCTGCCCCTACTCCGACAACTGCTGCAGATATCGACTATGAGGCTACAGTCACTGAATGCCGCATGGATCTGCGGCTCAACTAATTTAACACAGATAGGATAGTTTATTATGTATTAGGATATTTAATATTAAGGTAAATAAATGGTGGCGAAGGTGTGGCTATTGGGGGAGGCTGGAGGCCACGTTTGAAAAAAAAAAAAGAAGTAGTAGTAGTAGTAGTAGTAGTAGTATTAGTAGTAGTAGTAGTAGTAGTAGTAGTAGTAGTAGTATTAGTATTATTGTGGTAGTAGTAGTTCCTTGCTGTCTCTGTACTGTAGCCGAACCAAAACTGCACAAATTGTGTTTGTGCGAGAAATAACCGACCATGTGTGAATTGCAGGAAGCTAGACCAGTGTCGGAACCCACGTCGCAGGGAGCCGACACAGGCGGCAACAGTGGATATCGCCGGGACCCAACTACCCGATGATATCCGAAATGATAGCAGTGAGTCTACTCAACCCGATAATGTAGTACTAATAAATGCTGCTCCCTCAGTAGCAGGTGTCCACGAGGAGAATGAGAGACAGCCGCCTCAGTGGAATGGCATGTCGATGGAAAATGCGGTATGGGTCAAAGGCCTACTCAAGAAATTGTCAAAGTGGTCGCCCGCTAGCATTTGAACCACCCAAATTGTGCGGCCGCAATGATTCGGGAGATGACTTGCTTCATGACTGTTTACACTCAGGACCGCTTCCTCGCCCCCCTAGCTCTTCAAATACTGGCAATAATACCACATCTATTTTGCCAGAGGACACACACAAAGGCTAAGCACAAAGAAAATGTGGCAGCAATGAAGAGAAGATTGACAATGTGGCGGACTGGGGCCCTAGATGATCTCCTATGTGAAGCAAGAACACTGCAGGAGAGACTAAAATCTACGGGTGACGGAAAGCAAAACACCGATGACGTGGCAAGACAATTTGGAAACAAAATGCGTGTGGGAAAAGTGTCTCTCGCGGTAAGATCTCTCACACATGAATCCTCCGGTGGAGTGATGCCAATAAACAGAGCGATATTAAAACTATTGAAAGAGAAACATCCCCCTGCAAGCGAAGATGAAGGCATCAGGCTCCAGGGTGCTGATATCCCACCAAACGCTGTCCTGTTCGAGAAAATAACAGGAGAGATGGTGTGGAAAAAGGCACTGAAGACTCGAGGCGGAGCCGGCCCTTCAGGTCTGGATGCAAACGGTTGGAGAGTCATCCTCAGCACAAACAAGTTTGGCCCTGTAGCAAGCGATCTCTGCACTGCCATTGCCACCCTTGCAAGAAAGCTTGCATCCTCTTGCTGCCATCACCTCCAGGCTCTGACGGCCTGCCGCCTTATCCCTCTGGAAAAGAAACCAGGATGTAGACCTATAGGGGTGGGGGAAGTGCTGAGGCGGATCATCGGAAAGTGTATAATGGAGGTGGTAAAGGATGATGTCAGGGCAGCAGCAGGGAACCTACAAGTGTGTGCTGGCCACCAGGCTGGTGGGGAGGCTGCCATTCACGCCATGAGATTGATATTTGAGCAGCGTGATTGTGAGGCCGTTCTCCTGGTGGATGCTTCAAACGCATTCAACATACTTAACCGCAAGGCGGCACTGCACAACATCAAGATCAAGTGTCCTAGCTTTGCAATGTATGTTGAAAATTCGTATAGGAATCCTTCAGACCTCTTCAGACCTCTACGTAGTAAACAACAAGGCTCTACGAGGTGATACCATCCTACAGTCGATCGAGGGAACAACACAGGGAGACCCTGTTGCAATGGCAATGTATGCAATAGGCCTATCAGTGCTCCAACAAGAAATAAAGTATGAAACAACTGGGGTCAAACAAGTGGCATATGCTGATGACCTCACAGGAGCAGGAAAAGTGGAGGACATCAAAAAGTGGTGGGACCTGGTAACATCGCGAGGTCCACAAATAGGGTACCACCCAAACGCCAGCAAATCCTTCCTCATCGTGAAGCCAGATCATTATGATCGGGCTGTGGAGGTTTTCGGCGAAAGCGAGGTCAAAATAACTAAGGACGGCCAAAGACATCTAGGCGCAGTAATTGGCACTACGGACTTCAAGACCCAGTACGTAGGGGGAAAGGTGAACGAGTGGGTTAGCGAAATCCATGCTCTATCGGAGATTGCTAACGCAGAGCCACATGCGGCCTTTGCAGCATTCACACATGGAGTCAAGCATCGTTGGAACTACCTGATGCGTACCATCCCTGAGATCCGACCCCTCCTCCACCCTTTCGAAGAAGCAATCAGTGTCAAGTTCATTCCCAAACTAGTGAAACACCACGACTTAACCCCAGTAGAAAGAACACTTCTTGCACTTCCACCAAGACTGGGAGGGATGGGACTAACTAATCCAGAGGAGATTGCTGACTCTGAACATCAAAATTCACTTAAGCTCACAGCAGCCCTCACTGACCACATAATAGCCCAGAATGCAACAGGGGAAGTGGACACCAGCGAAGTTAATAAGATCCGTAGATCCATTACAACAGATCGGCAGCACTGCCAAAATGACATGTTGCAGCAATTATTGCTGCAGGTTCCAGAAAATCTGACAAAAAAAGTAGCTATAGCGCAGGAGGTGGGCGCCTCGAACTGGTTAACTACGTTACCGATAAGGGCAAATGGTTTCAGCCTTAACAAACAAGAATTTACAGATGCCATTGCTCTAAGGTACGGTTGGCCAGTAGATGGTTTGCCCTCCCAATGCGTGTGTGGCTATTCCTATGATGGTGATCACGCCATGGTTTGCAAGAAGGGGGGCTTCATATGCATGAGGCATGACGAGGTAAGGGATCTCACAGCAAATATGTTGAAGGAAACCTGCCGGGACGTCATGGTAGAACCGACCCTCCTTCCACTCGATGGCGAGATCCTCCAACACAGGACTTCAAACACATCTAACGAAGCCCGTGTGGACGTCAGTGCTCGAGGATTCTGGACGCGGGGACAGCGAGCCTTCTTCGACATCAGGATTTTTGATCCCATGGCCGTTTGTCACCGTAACCTAGCTCTCGATGCTGCACATAGGAGGAACGAGAACGACAAGAGAAGGGCATATGGGGAGAGAATTCAAAATGTCGATCAAGGCAGCTTCACTCCGCTAGTGTTCACAACCTCTGGTGGGATGGGCCCAAGCGCAAGATGTTTCTACGCCAGACTCGCGGAGTTGATCTCCGAACAGAAGCAGCAGCCCAGAAGTTATGTCACAGCCTGGATGAGATGTCGACTGTCCTTCTCTCTCCTTCGGTCGGCTTTGCTCTGCCTCAGGGGAACGAGAGCTTCTGCCCCTACTCCGTCAACTGCTGCAGATATCGACTATGAGGCTACAGTCACCGAATGCCGCATCGATCTGCGGCTCAACTAATTTAACACAGATAGGATAGTTGCGTATGTATTAGGATAGTTAATATTAAGGTAAATAAATGGTGGCGAAGGTGTGGCTATTGGGGGAGGCTGGAGGCCAAAAAAGTAGTAGTAGTAGTAGTAGTAGTAGTAGTAGTAGTAGTAGTAGTAGTAGTAGTAGTAGTAGTAGTAGTAGTAGTAGTAGTAGTAGTAGTAAAATAAATGTTCTGGCCGAGGTGATACATCCTGCCAGCTCTAATCGAGGAACAACACAGGAGACCTCAAGGCAATGGCAATGTATGCAATAGGCCTAGCAGTGCTCCAACAAGAAATAAAGTATGAAACAACTGGGGTCAAACAAGTGGCATATGCTGATGACCTCACAGGAGCAGGAAAAGTGGAGGACATCAAAAAGTGGTGGGACCTGGTAACATCGCGAGGTCCACAAATAGGGTACCACCCAAACGCCAGCAAATCCTTCCTCATCGTGAAGCCAGTTCATTATGATCGGGCTGTGGAGGTTTTCGGCGAAAGTGAGGTCAAAATAACTAAGGACGGCAAAAGACATCTAGGCGCAGTAATTGGCACTACGGACTTCAAGACCCAGTACGTAGGGGGAAAGGTGAACGAGTGGGTTAGCGAAATCCATGCTCTATCGGAGATTGCTAACACAGAGCCACATGCGGCCTTTGCAGCATTCACACATGGAGTCAAGCATCGTTGGAACTACCTGATGCGTACCATCCCTGAGATCCGACCCCTCCTCCACCCTTTGGAAGAAGCAATCAGTGTCAAGTTCATTCCAAAACTAGTGAAACACCACGACTTAACCCCAGTAGAAAGAACACTTCTTGCACTTCCACCAAGACTGGGAGGGATGGGACTAACTACTCCAGAGGAGATTGCTGACTCTGAACATCAAAATTCACTTAAGCTCACGGCAGCCCTCACTGACCACATAATAGCCCAGAATGCAACAGGGGAAGTGGACACCAGCGAAGTTAATAAGATCCGTAGATCCATTACAACAGATCGGCAGCACTGCCAAAATGACATGTTGCAGCAATTATTGCTGCAGGTTCCAGAAAATCTGACAAAAAAAGTAGCTATAGCGCAGGAGGTGGGCGCCTCGAACTGGTTAACTACGTTACCGATAAGGGCAAATGGTTTCAGCCTTAACAAACAAGAATTTACAGATGCCATTGCTCTAAGGTACGGTTGGCCAGTAGATGGTTTGCCCTCCCAATGCGTGTGTGGTTATTCCTATGATGGCGATCACGCCATGGTTTGCAAGAAGGGGGGCTTCATATGCATGAGGCATGACGAGGTAAGGGATCTCACAGCAAATATGTTGAAGGAAACCTGCCGGGACGTCATGGTAGAACCGACCCTCCTTCCACTGGATGGCGAGATCCTCCAACACAGGACTTCAAACACATCTAACGAAGCCCGTGTGGACGTCAGTGCTCGAGGATTCTGGACGCGGGGACAGCGAGCCTTCTTCGACATCAGGATTTTTGATCCCATGGCCGTTTGTCACCGTAACCTAGCTCTCGATGCTGCACATAGGAGGAACGAGAACGACAAGAGAAGGGCATAGGGGGAGAGAATTCAAAATGTCGATCAAGGCAGCTTCACTCCGCTAGTGTTCACAACCTCTGGTGGGATGGGCCCAAGCGCAAGATGTTTCTACGCCAGACTCGCGGAGCTGATCTCCGAACAGAAGCAGCAGCCCAGAAGTTATGTCACAGCCTGGATGAGATGTCGACTGTCCTTCTCTCTCCTTCGGTCGGCTTTGCTCTGCCTCAGGGGAACGAGAGCTTCTGCCCCTACTCCGTCAACTGCTGCAGACATCGACTATGAGGCTACAGTCACCGAATGCCGCATCGATCTGCGGCTCAACTAATTTAACACAGATAGGATAGTTGCTTATGTATTAGGATATTTAATATTAAGGTAAATAAATGGTGGCGAAGGTGTGGCTATTGGGGGAGGCTGGAGGCCACGTTTTAAAAAAAAAAAAAAAAAAAAAAAAAAGTAGTAGTAGTAGTAGTAGTAGTAGTAGTAGTAGTAGTAGTAGTAGTAGTAGTAGTAGTAGTAGTAGTAAATATTCCGTGTGTTCACCGGCGTTCACCAAGTGAGTGGTGACCTGTGCTGGGTCAGTGGTAGGATAATGAGAAGGCTCGGCGCCAAGGTCAGTGTCGTTAGGCCTACTGTGACAGGGGTGGTCCCGAGACTATCGCCCCTATGGGGCCGAGAGTGCTGCCCATGCGGTCGCCCCCACCCCCCCACCACCATAGTAACGGACTCTTAATGTAGGGTCTCGACGAACCTAGTGAGTATACATAACTGATATTACACCAGTGAGACCATATAAATAGTGGTTATTTGTGCCAAGGAAATATAAACTAGTGCCTGGTGTGACAAACTCGTGTCCATAGTGTATCATTCTGATGTATGGATGGTCGCTATTAGGAGGGGGTAGCCTACACACCCACGCGCGCACGTATGCCCCTACTACCTGGACACACCAGCCCAGCCTGTCACCTCTCCGCCCTTCCCTCATAAGAACCAGTATAATCTTGTGCCTGGGACTAAATCAGATGTCCGGAGGCGGACGTTACCGTCGCCCAAGGTGCTGGTCACTATGCCTGGTAACATTCCTTGCTGCGTCTGTGCTAGCCCGAACCAAAACTGCACAAATTGTGTTTGTGCGAGAAATAACCGACCATGTGTGAATTGCAGGAAGCTAGACCAGT